>NW_015392630.1:0-9039 GCF_001527695.2 Protobothrops mucrosquamatus
ACGGTCGGTGAGGAAGGAGGAGAACCACCGCATCACAGTGCCTCCCACTCCCAACCCACCCAAACGCCGCAGCATGATGCTGTGGTCCACAGTATCAAAAGCCGCTGAGAGGTCCAAAAGAACTAGGACAGAGGAATAACCCCTGTCCCGGGCCCTCCAGAGATCATTCACCAACGTGACCAATGCCGTTTCCGTGCTGAATCCGGGCCTGAAGCCCGACTGGAGAGGGTCTAGATAGACTGTTTCCTCCAGGTGCCGAGGAAACTGCTGTGCAACCACACTCTCAACAACCTTCCCTTTCAGGCCATGTGGGAGGCCTTGGACGGCAGCGTGGGCTGCCCGGGACCCTGGGCGGTGGGTACACAGCCTGGCCCTTGTGCTCCCGGGTGCTCGCTGGAAGATGTTGGATGGTGGGGGCCGAGCGTGCAGGGGGCATGGCATAGTGGCAACGGCAATTGGCTGGGCTGCCTCACTGGGGTCCCACCATTTGCTTGCCTGCGGCCGCCACAACTGGAGTGCACAACTGGAATAGGGGACTGGAGGCTAAAACATATAAGGAACGGTTGCTGGAATTGGGGGTGTCTAGTTTAACGAAGAGAAGGACGAGGGGGGACATGATAGCAGCCTTCCAGCATCTCAGGGGCTGCCCCAAAGAAGAGGGAGTCAAGCTATTCTCCAAAGCCCCTGAAGGCAGGACAAGAAGCAACGGATGGAAACTGATCAAGGAGAGAAGCAACCTAGAACTAAGGAGAAACTTCCTGACAGAGAGAACAATTAACCAGTGGAACCACCTGCCTCCAGAAGCTGTGATTGCTCCAACACTGGAGGTATTTAAGAAGAGACTGGACAGCCATTTGTCCGAAATGGTATAGGGTTTCCTGCCTGAGCAGGGGGTTGGACTAGATGACCTCCAAGGTCCCTTCCAACTTTATCATCATCATCATCATCATCATCATCATCACCATCATCATCATCATCATCATCATCATCATCATTATTATTATTATTACAGCAGGTGGCCTTGCAATCACCTGGCGCATCCAGCAGGCCAGATCGCGTGCCTCCCCCCATGCCTCTGTCTCTGCCTGCTGCTTGGAGGGCCAGCCCGAAGGTTGCGGCACTCGGACCCACCTGTGCTGCACGGGCTGCACAGTCCCCGCTATGTCTTGGGCATGGAGGCTCCCTGCTCTTCCCGTTAGCTGAAGCTGCTGTGGGTGGGATGGAGGGCGGGAGGGAGGCTCATCCAAATCTGGGCCCATAATGCTCCGGATCCGGCCTGTAGGCCTTGTGTTTGACATGTCTGACCCAGACCGATTGCTAGGAGGTGAGCCAGACATACGTGAGTAAACCGGGATCAGCCTTTGAAGTCGCACCCGATCCCAATTCTTCTCAGGATTTCTTCTGCTTCTTTTCCAGGAAAGTGGGAACTCTGAGGTGATCCTGATGATCCTGGATCTGGCCAACCTCAACTCCGTGCGAGCTTTCGCAGAGACCTTCTTAAAATCGGAGCCCCGTCTGGACATCCTCATCAACAATGCTGGTGGGTGCAGAGCAGACCTCCGCCCGGGGTGTCTGGGCGAGGAAGTGGGAATATTGTGGGGGTGTCCAGGATTTCTGCTGATTGGTGCAGAGTCACCCAGCTGGCTTTAATGCCTAAGGCAGGACTAGAACTCACCATCTCCTGGTGATTGGCCCAAAGTCACCCAGCCGGCTTTCGTGGCTTAACCACTAGCCCAAATTGGATGCTTTACATGAAATCCTTGACTTATGACCTGATGAAATCTGCCAATTACGGTTGTACGTTGTGATGGTTGTAAAGCAGGTCACCCTGTGGTCAACATGATTTTACAACCTTTTCTAAGGTGGTTGTTAAGCGAACCGGTTGTTCACTATAAGTATTTTTGCTGAAAACTGCAAGTAAATGTCTTTTTTGGCAAAAAAAAATGTCCTAAATCACGGTCACTTGACATGTCGCGAAGAGCAGGCTGGTCGTCAAGCACCCAGAAGGCGATCATGTGGCCACAAGGGGGAGCCACTGGAGCTTTGGAACCAGTTGGTAATTACATCCATCGTAAGCTTGAATGATCACAAAGTTACCCCTTGTAAGGTGAAGACTACCTGTAATTATTTTTCTGGCAGGGGTCTTTAAGGCTGGTCAAACTGCTGATGGCTTTGATGAGGCCTTCCAGGTCAACCACCTGGCCCACTTCCTCCTGACCCACCTGCTCCTGGACCGGCTGAAGCGCTGTGCCCCGAGCCGGGTCATAATCTTGGCCTCGATTATGCATTGCATTGGGAAGATCGACTTTCGGACCATCCACAAGCCGGGAGAGGGGTTGTGGCAGGTCATAAATTCGTACAACAACAGCAAACTAGCCAACATTCTCCACACACGAGAGTTGGCCAACCGGCTGGAAGGAACCAACGTCACCTGCTACACGGTTGATCCAGGTGAGTGGAAGTCCGGCTCAAATAAGCCCCAGATGGAGACACCCCCCAGGTCCGTCTGGGGCTCTGCCAGGCATTTCTTTCCCACTGGGGCCCCCCTCAACCCCCTCTGCAGAGCCACTCCGAGAGTTTCCTCCATCGAGCTCAGCTGTAGAGGGAAGCGTCTCCCCCATTCTGGGTCCAGGAGCTAATAGAATCCAAGAAGCTTAAAGTGGGAAGGGCCCTTGGAGGTCTTCTAGTCTAACCTGTCTAAGGCAGGGATGAGGCTTTCCCCAGTCTATTGCTCCTCTTTGTCCTCCTCCTTCTGCCTTTTCTGTTCCTCCCATCCTTCCTTCTCCCTTTGCTCCTCCTCATCTCCATAAATGCCACTCATTTCTTCCACTGATGATGTAACCTAGTTGGGTGATGAAACTAAACTGCAAGAAAACAGCCAAACTCAGAGTGGACCAAAGAACCCCACACTTCAACCCTGAGCTACAAATATTCTATCAAAACATTATTATTTAATGTTGTTTATTTGAATGTATTAGCCACCAGACCGCAATGGATTTGTGTGTGCGATGCAGCACACGTGCACACGCAAACACAAACACAACCCATTGCCACTCAACACTAGCTCTTGCTCTTCTGAAAAATCTGTGTTGCCCAAATCTTCCGTGATTCCTTGGGGAAACAGGTGCTGTGTGAAGGGTGCATACGGGACCTCCGCCCCGCCAAAAAATCCAGGCAGCCTTCCATCCTCGCCCTGCTCTCACAGCCTTTGTTTTTAGGATTTGTTCAAACTGAAATGACTCGCTCCCATCCCCGTTGGGTAATTTGGCTGATTTGGCCCATCAAGCCATTCCTCCAAGACAGCGACACTGGCGCCCAGACCACCATCTTCTGCGCCACCGAGGAGGGCATCGAGAGGCTGAGTGGGCAGTATTTCGTGGACTGCCGGCCGAAGGTGCCCTGGCCACAAGCCCGCGATGACCAGATGGTTAAGATATTCTGGGAATTCAGCGAGATGCTATTGGGATTGACCACTCCACACGGGAAGGGACAGAGACAGAGTTTGGAGTAACTGCAAGTGGGCTTCTGATTGCAGGTAGCCCTCGACTCACAACCATCCATTTAGTGACCTTTCAAAGTTGGAAAAATCAACTTATCATCGGTGTCAAGGTTCCGACTGACAAACCCAACCAAGTAAACACTTTCGAGGCTTTCCGAACTCTTAATGTAAAACTTTATTGAGTACATCATTTTGGCACCCATGCAAGCAAAATCAGCTCTGGCAAAACCCCACCCAAGCCCCATATAGTAAAAGTATAGAATTCCCCTTCCTCCTTCTTGATCAGGTCACGTTGCCCAATTAGGAGGGAAAATATTGTTATGAGAAAGTGTCTCTGGGTCTGGCCAGACATCTGGTGAAACGGCCTTGGTTCTCACGGTCTGCTTTCTTGATCTTTTGAAGTCTGCATTCTGGTCTCCTATCCCTCCCCCCTAGTTTGTTGACAAGCTGGGAAGTAATAATAGTCAGACCAGCAAAAACATGCTTCAAACGTGACAGGCGGACCCTCCTAAAACCTGGAAGGAACCTGAAAAATAGTAAACACATATTAAAGCCATTCTTCTTTCTCTGCTTCCTACTTAAGGGGGGGAGGACTGGTTTCTGGAGATACTTTGCATGAAATCTATTTATTAAACATTCTGCTCTGATGTTGTGGGGTTTGATCCATCTCGCTTCTGCTATTGGATACCTTCTCCACTGTACTAAGTACTTTAGTCTCCCCTTATGGGTCCAGTTACATTCTTTGTCCTTCCTGGATGGTAAAAGCCCCCAGGATGGTGACCAGCATGTGAGTTCAAGCAATGATTAATATATCACAGTGATGGTGAACCTTTTAGAGACCGAATGCCCCAAAACTGGCCCCACCCCTGCTCTGCCCCCACCCTGTCGCCCACCCCACCTGCCCGCAGGGCCACTCACTGCCTCCAGGGCCCACCGCAGATCGCCCAGGCAGCCCAGCAGCACCATGGCGCCCACTCCCTCTGCCCGCGCCCTGCAGCATCAACTGTGCGGGATGAGGCGTGAGGGCAGAGTCTTGTCTACGCTGCCTGGCTGCCATGTCCTTGGCTGCGCTGCTCCGTGTGGGCCACGCTCGGGGGCGACTCCTCCAGGGGGGTTGCTGGTGAGGAGGGAGTCATGGGGGGAGGGGTGGCTGGGGCAACGGCACTGGTGCCCACAGAGAGGGCTCCGAGTGCCGTAGGTTTGCCACCACTGATATATCACTTCAGGAGGGGACATTTCTGGAAACCTTTAAGGAGGCCCTCATTCACCCCCCTCTTCAAAATACCATCGCTTGATCTTACCTGCTGGGACAACCTCTGTCTGATTTCCAATCTGCCCTTTTTTAGGGAAGTTTGGGGACAAGGTGGTGGGCTGAGAGCTCCAGAGGGTCCTGGATGAAACGGATTATCTGGACCCCTTTCAGTCAGGATTCAGGCCCAGTTATGGACAGAAAGGGCATTGGTGGTGCTTGTCAATGACCTCTGGCAAGAGCAGGATGGGGGTGGTGCATCCATCCCTGCTCTCCTTGACCTCTCAGCGGCTTTTGATGTCATTGAGTGTGGTATCCTTTGGGGCCAGCTACAGGGAGTGGGCTAGGGCTCAGTTGCAGAGTCTTGCGCTGGTTCAGCTCTTTTCTCCGTGGCTGGTCCCAATGGGTATTGATAGGGAGTGAGAGATCCAGCCCTCGGCCACTATCTTGTGGTGTACCGCAGGGCTCTGTACTCTCCCCCTCCTGTTTAGCATCTACATGAAGCCGCTGCGCGAGATTATCCATCACCTGTCAAGACTGCTAACATCGGATGTTCTTGCTTGCCATATGTGAAGAAGCAAACATTATTTAGCCTGCATATCACTTCTAGAGTTAAAGCAGACAATACTAGCCTAGTGGATGGGAAAATATGCTAGTTAACCATAACAATATTTCAGCACAGCACTGCCAAGGTCAGCTGTAACAGGAGGAGTAGGGGGGGACAATTCACACTTCACACTAATTAGAGAATGTGATTGATGACTGTAAAATGAAGGAGTGAGTTATAATAATAATAATAATAATAATAATAATAATAATAATAATAATAATAATAATAATAATAATAATAATAATAATAATAATAATAAAGTTGGAAGGGACCTTGGAGGTTATCTAGTCCAACCCCCTGCTCAGGCAGGAAACCCTATACCATTTCAGACAAATGGCTGTCCAGTCTCTTCTTAAAAACTTCCAGTGTTGGAGCATTCACCGCTTCTGGAGGCAGGTTGTTCCACTGGTTAATTGTCCTCACTGTCAGGAAGTTTCTCCTTAGTTCCAGGTTGCTTCTCTCCTTGATGAGTTTTCATCTGTTGCTTCTTGTCCTGCCTTCAGGGGCTTTGGAGAATAGCTTGACTCCCTCTTCTTTGGGGCAGCCCCTGAGATACTGGAAGACTGCTATCATGTCCCCCCTCGTCCTTCTCTTCCTTAAACTAGACATACCCAATTCCAGCAGCCGTTCCTTATATGCTTTAGCCTCCAGCCCCCTGATCATCTTTGTTGCTCTTCTCTGTACTCTTTCTAAAGTCTCAACATCTTTTTTACATCGTGGTGACCAAAACTGGATGCAGTATTCCAAGTGTGGCCTTACTAAAGCATTGTAAAGTGGTATTGATTGGGGGTGGGAGGATTCAGTTTTTGGCTTCACTATTGTACGTGCCGAAGCTATGTAGCAATAAAAGGATTCTTTAAGGTAAATAAGCCTCAAAGTTCTTTGAAAAGCTGCTTCTTTTCGGAACCATGACATAACCATGGCTTAAGGTATCGTCAGTATGTTGATGATAGTCAGGTCTATATATCCACTTTTGTGACCCGTGTGCTGCTTGGCTGCCCTCTAGCACTGCCTGGAGGCCGTGGGGGCCTGGATGGGGGACATTAGGCTTCAATTCAACCTCGGCAAGACTAAATCGGAATAGGACAGCTCACCACAGACAACTCGACATTGACAAAAATGGAAATAACATCGAAGAAACAGTGGTGGATAACATTTATCGTGTGGAATTATCCTGCGTGGAATTTTCCCACGGCAATATGGCCATATCAAGATGGCTGTGGTGAGTTTGCCATGGTGAGTTGTCCTAGATCCAGACCAAATGGCTTTGGGTGCATGCGGCCCCAAGAGCCAGGACTTTAACTTCTTTAGTTCAGGATGGGTGGCGGTCAAGCCTGGCTCAGCCTGGTCTCTTAGGAAAGAAACATGCTCAACTCCATTCATTGTGAAAAGACTTTATAAAGAGTACAGAGAAGAGCAACAAAGATGATTAGGGGACTGGAGACTAAAACATACAAGGAACGGTTGCTGGAATTGGGTCTGTCTAGTTTAATGAAGAGAAGGACGAGGAGGGACATGATAGCAGTCTTCCAGTATCTCAGGGGCTGCCCCAAAGAAGAGGGAGTCAAGCTATTCTCCAAAGCGCCTGAAGGCAGGACAAGAAGCAACAGATGGAAACTCATCAAGGAGAGAAGCAACCTGGAACTAAGGAGAAACTTCCTGACAGTGAGAACAATTAACCAGTGGAACCACCTGCCTCCAGAAGCAGTGAATGCTCCAACACTGGAAGTTTTTAAGAAGAGTCTGGATAGCCATTTGTCCGAAATGGTATAGGGTTTCCTGCCTGAGCAGGGGGTTGGACTAGATGACCTTCAAGGTCCCTTCCAACTTTACTATTACTATTACTATTATTATTATTATTATTATTATTATTATTATTATTATTATTATTATTATTATTATTATTATTAAAAGTAATAGCAAAGTACAGTAGCAAAGCTGTATCTAAAGCTTTCCACGCGAAGATTCCCTGATTAACTTTCCCTTCTCCATTCCACCCCTCTGTTATGTCCCCGTTGTCCAGTCACTTCAAAGAAGATGTTTTGGTAACTGTCCCTGCAACAGTTGGTTAGATGGGTAGGCGTTGCCCTCCATGCCCAGAGACAGCAGGAAGAGATCATTTTTTGTTTCCCCTGTGTCTTCCCACAGCTCCCCCCCCCCCGGCTTATGGCAGACTGGGATCTAGCGAAGCGTACGTGTGAGCAAAGAACGGCAGCTCTGACATTCTGCCCCCCCTTGAAAAATGAGTTATTCCTGAAGGGGAAGAGAAAAGAGATACAGAACATTAGTTAGGTTAGTCATATTCGAAGATGTTTTGGTAACTGTCTCTCAAGATTGAATCACTATGATGCCTGCTAGCTTCTATCACTAATCAACTTGCCATAGAATAGAATAGAGCTGGGACCTTGGAGGCCTTCTAGTCCAGCCCCCTGCTCAAGCAGGAGAACCTATACAATCTCAGACAAGTGACTGTCTAGCCTCTTCTTAAAAATCTCCAATGATGGAGCACCCACAATTTCTGGAGGCAAGCTGTTCCACTGGTTGATTGTCCTCACTGTCAGGAAGTTTCTCCTTAATTCCAGGTTGCTTCTCTCCTTGATTAGTTTCCAACCGTTGTTTCTTCTCCTGCCCTCTGGTGCTTTGGTCAATAACCTGACCCCCTCTTCTTTGTGGCAGCCCCCCAAATACTGGAACACTGCTATCATATCTCTCCTGTTTCTTCTTTTCTTTAGACTGGCCAAACCCAAGTCCCGCAGCCGTTCTTCATATGTTTTAGTCTCCAGGCCTTGGATCATCTTAGCTGCTCTTTTTCCATGGTCTCAACCTCTTAACGGGGGGAGGTGAAGGGGGGAAATGGAATGCCAAGAAGCCGTTCATGGACCGTGAGAGCCTGGAAACGGACTCTGGAATGCAGCCGGTGGTGACACGGACTCTCTCTAGCGGTCGAAGGAGGGGGCCCTACCCGTCTACATGTTGGTGGGTGCTTCTCTTGCCTTCTTAACTGCCTTGCGGGATCCTTTTGTTGGATTCCTTAGTCAGACTATTGACACCCTCCCTGCAACGGATGGGTAGAAGGAGAGGCGTTGCATTCCATTCCCAGGTCTGCGGACTCGGGATGTCTCAGGATGGCATGAAGATCACTTTTCCCCCTAGTCTTCCCACACCCCCCTCCCCCCTCCATGACTTATGGCAGACTGGCATCTAGTGAAGCATACAAGCATACATGCGAAGGATGGAAGTTCTGACAAGTCTTCAGCTGAACCCTGGCAAGACCGAGTTGGCTTTGGGTGCACAGAGCCCCAAGATCCAGGATTTTAGCATCTTCCGTTATGGATGGGGTAGCACTGCTCCAGACAGATCCAGGCCGTAACTTGGGGGTTCTGGACTTGAGGAGCAGGTGGCAGTCGTGATTAGGAGAGCCTTTGGACAGCTTCGTGTTGTGTGCCAGTTGCGGCTTTTCCTGGATCAGGACTCTCTACGCTCAGTCACTCAAGCCCTAGTCTTCTCACCGCTGGTGCTCTACATGGGGCTACCACAATGGGCTCTACATGGGGCTACCCTTGGCTTTGGGTGCACAGAGCCCCAAGATCCAGGATCTTAGCATCTTCTGTTATGGATGGGGTAGCACTGCTCCAGACAGATCCAGGCCGTAACTTGGGGGTTCCGGACTTGAGGAGCAAG
>NW_015392630.1:9841-12165 GCF_001527695.2 Protobothrops mucrosquamatus
TTATTATTATTATTATTATTATTATTATTATTATTATTATTATTATTATTATTATTATTATTATTATTATTATTATTATTATTATTATCTATGAAAGGGCAAAGGAGGATTCATTCAGAAGGACTGAGCTAAGACTTCGTCTCCGTCTGGCGCCTTCCAGCCCATCCTGGTCACAAAGGATCTTGGCAGCTGGAATGCCCGTTATTATCGTGGCCTAAAATGGGCAAGTTTGTTCCTGTGCCCTCCGAGGCTCTGAAATTGCTGGGGGTTGGTGGGCTGCTCCCACCCCCCTTGAGGATTGCAGATGCTAACCATTGGCCACCTATTTTTCTGCCATATGGAAGCAAAAACAGAATAACAGAGAAAGAATAACTTTGAAAGGCCACTAAACAAAGTGGTGAGTTGAGGACTGCTGGTATTAGCCACCTAATTCCAATGGATTTTTGTGTGTGACCACACACACACACACACACACACACAGACACACAGACACACAGACACAAACTATTTTAACCAACTAAGAGAACAGATAGACCATCATTACGTAACATTATCTATTTGAATCTATTAGCCAGCCAGGTGTGTATTGGATCCAAGTGTGCAATACACCTTATAGATGCACACACAGTCACACATACACAGACAAACACTCCCTTTGCAACATCACCCATTCACTTCAGTGTTGGGTCTTCCGAGAAATATTTAGAAGTTGCCTCAAGGGTGCCAAATGGGAAACGGGTGTTGTGTGAAGGGTTCATTCGGGATCTCCATCTCCTCCTCCTCCTCCTGGGACACCCCGGAAAGTCCTTCCTTCCTTCCCAGGCCGTTCACACAACCAACTCTCTTTTGCTTTCAGGATCTGTTAGAACCGAACTTGGTCGCTCCTTTCCATGGTGGGTATTTCGGGTGTTTGGATTCATGAAGGTGTTCAGACGAGATTGCAACTCTGGCGCCCAGACCTCCATCTACTGTGCCACCGAGGAGGGCATCGAGAGGCTGAGCGGGCGGTATTTCGTGGACTGCCGGTCAAAAGTGCCCTGGCCACAGGCCCGTGATGACCACATGGCCAAGAAGCTGTGGGAATTCAGCGAGAGTCTGCTGGGACTGACCACTTAAGTCGGGAAGGGACAGAGACGGAGTTTGGGGTAACCAAAAGCGGCTTCTGATTAAACTGGGGGATCGAACTGCAGGGAATTTGAAAATTCCCGGAGGTTATGTTGTGGCTGAAACAAGTGTTGAATTTACGAGAAGTTTAAAAACTGGAAAACATTATGGGGTTTCTCGTGGCGAGTTACCCAGTGTTGGGTTTGAAGGGGGCAGTCATAAGGATCTTTTAAATCAGTGCCCCCCACCTTTTGGGCACCAAGGATTGGTTCCATGGAGAGAGGTTTTTCTATGGACCGGAGGGTGCGTGGTTTCGCGTGCTGCCTGCATCTCGCAGATGGAATGCTTTCCTTGCTTGTGCGGCCCAGTTTCTGGCATGGTGTGGACCGGTGCCGGTCCATGGACCAGGGGTTGGGGACCCTTGTTTTAAATAAAGAAAGAAACTCTGTCAAGTTGTCGGTCTCTCTTTTCCTCATCCTGGCTCTCTTTTTTTTGGCCTCGCAAAGGGTTTCTCCTTCCCGTCCTTTGAAAGGTTTCATTACTTTACTAGCTAATGTCCTCAGTGCTAGAAGGGGGTGGGGTTGACAGGGTTGGACAGATGATCTTCAAGATCCCTTCCAGAACTGGGAATTAAGCCATTGGTCTTTTGCAGCTCTGCAAGAGTCTTTTTCATTTTGGGTCGCCTGGCTCAAAAGTTCCTCAATAGGTTGCAAGTAGTCCTCGAATCACAACCGCATAATTGGGACATGAATTTATTATATATATATATATATATATATATGCAGGTCTTGGCGTATTTGGGTCTTTTCACGTGTAAGATTGAGAGTATCTTGGCGACGTTTCGACGAGGTCCCACTCGTCATCTTCAGGCTGGGGTCTTCGGCTTCGTGCTTGTGCGAGCAAAGTGTGATTGGAGCTGCCGTCTCTCTATAAATACTGGTGGGGGGGTGTGGAGTGCTGGCTTAGTTGCTGTAGGTGGATTGGTTGGCTGTGTGGGAGCTATTGTTTGTGGATTGTTCAACTGTTTCGTAACATCCTGAGTAGTTGAGGTGCTGGCTGTGTGCCCATTAGTCTTTTGTGTTATAACGACCTGGGTAATGGGTTGTGTGATTACATCCTGAGATCTAGTGTAGTGATATCCTGAGTTTTGTGTTGCAACATCCTGGGTGGTTGGCTGTGTTGTAACATCCTGAGCTTTAGCGTTGTAACCCCCTGAGTTC
>NW_015392630.1:14020-17454 GCF_001527695.2 Protobothrops mucrosquamatus
CTGCGTTCTTGTGTTCTGCGATGCGGGCATTTATTCTCCTATTAGTTTGTCCAATGTATGTGGCTGGGCAGATTTTGCATGGTATTTCATAGACTCCTTGGTTTTCTAGCTGGATCCTGTCTTTGGGGTTTCTTAAGATGTTGGCTATTTTTTGGTCGGTGCCAAAGGCTGTCTTGATATTGTGTTTGTGGAGAATTTTGCTGATTTTATCTGTGGTGCCTTTGATGTAGGGGAGGAGGGTGATGTCGTTGTACTGTTCTATGTCTCGGTTCTTGGGGGGTGTTTCCCTTTGGATTAGGTTGGTAATTGTATTTCTTTGGAATCCGTTGGAGATTAGTACATTTGTGAGAATGTGTAATTCAGTTTTCAGGTGATCTTTGTCGGCTAGGCGTTTGGTTCTGGAGATGAGGGTCTTGGCTACGGAGTTGATCTGTGCAGGGTGGTGGTGGGATTGTGCGTTTAAGTAGCGGTTGGTGTGTTTTTTTTCCCGGTAGATGGTGTGTCCTAGGGAGCCATTGGGTTTTTTGTAGATTAGGACGTCCAGAAAGGGGAGTTGGTTGTTGGCTTCTATTTCCATCCTCACACATCTCAACAGCCTACACCCCAAAATATAATTCACGATGGAAATAGAAACCAACAAAGAAGAAGAAAAATATTTGTAATCCAATTCTGTTTGTGAGGCTCACTTCCAGAGCAGTTGTCCAAAATCCAAGATTATCACTCAGTCAAAATTTATAATCCACAAGGTCCTACTATTCAAAATTAATAGTCCATAGGGCCTCCTCCAAAGAAATCATCAACAGTTAAGCTTCCACTGTCCTTAAGAAGCTCTGAGATTAAAAGTTTATAATCCAATAGGCTCCCCAGAAAACAAGAAGAGAAAAAAAAATAAAAACAAAAGGGAAAAAAATGGGAAGAGGGAAAAAAAGTTTATAATCTACTTCTATCTTCTGACTCCAGCTCTGACCAATTGTCCCAAAATCCAATGTTGCCAATCTGCCAAAATTATAATCCAAAATGTCTTACTGTAGATAGTTCCTTGCCATTCAGTCTGTCTCTAAATAGTTTATAAAATTACAGGTCAAACAATATTTGTAATCCAAAGAAGCCAGATGGCTTCAAAATAGTTTGTAGTTTTAGTTGCAATCTATCCTGCAGAAAAGACAGCCCAAAAGGTTTTTCTCTTTTTTCAGCTGCAATCTACAAGGTTATGAAGTTCAGAAACATCAAAAGGTTTAGTCTGTTATCTATGTCTGGGCTTCAGGCCAAGTTCCCTCACTCCAGACAAAATATAAATAGAGCTTGGTATGGTTCTTTTTTTCCCCCACCACTAAATATCCATTTTGTAATTTTCCAACCAAAAAAGGTTTTTTTCCCTTAAGTTTTGCTCTGATACTCTCCAAAAAAGGTAAAAAAAGGAAAGAAATTATAACTCCCCAAACTTTTTTCTTTCTATCATGTCCAAATTAATTTTATAGTCTCTCTATTTTCCCCCAAGAAAGCTTAAACCACCGCTTTTATTCTGGGAGAGGGGGTGGAAAAAGAGAAAACCCCTCCCTTTAGTTCTGGGAGTTTCCTTGCTTTCAGAACTTTTTTTCCTCAAGAACAGGTTTTAAAATTGTAGAGGAAAAGGAAAATAATCTCACTCAGATTCAACCATGTTGCTCGCACTTGTTAAATACTGCTTTCTTTCTCTGGAGGTCAGCAACTTCTGACTGGCTGCATGGGTGCAGCCAGTCTTTCTCCTGTCGGTTCTGAGGGCTTCCTTGGATCAAGTGGGTTGACCTCCATCTTCCTGTGATGTTTCATCGCCTCTCCGGGGCGACTTAAGGCCCTTTTGGGGGCCCCAGATGGAAGAAATTGGGCGTGGGAGGCAGAGCCCTGCTTCCCTACATCCGTATCGCCGCGATATCAAAACCGGAAGCTTGGGACATGAATTTCTATTGCTAAGCAAGGCAGTTGTGAAGTGAATTGTGCCTAATTTTATGACCTTTCTGCCACGGTTAAGTGTTAAGTATATCACATGGTCACATACATAGTGTATCAACAAGTCCTGAAATTACGAATGTTGCAGCACCACGGCAGTCATTCGCCTTTACGAATGATTGCAGAGGCACTGCAACATTCACCTTGGCTATTTCCTACCCCACCCTCACCCCGGGTCTCCATTGGGCCTGTGGATACTCACCTTGCGAAGATCTAGAGCAGGGGTCTTCAAACTTGGCCCTTTTATGACTTGTGGACTTCAACTCCCAGAATTCCTCAGCCAGGCATGCGTGCCTGGCTGAGGAATTCTGGGAGTTGAAGTCCACAAGTCATAAAAGGACCAAGTTTGAAGACCCCTGTTTTACATGGATGAACAGAAGCATAAACTCCTAATTTTAAGGAATGGATTCAAGAGATGCGTTCTTTACAATAGTTTAGTTTTTGAAGTGTCTGCTCTCTTTTTGAGGGAGATGGATGGTCTAGAAAGGCAGAATATAAATGTTTGGAGCGTGGCTCAAGATCCGAAAAGAAACAGATTCACTTGGAATTCCAGTAACAAAAGTTTTATTCAAAAGAAGTGTTTGCAAAGGCCTGGTGAAAAGTGGTTTGACACACTTTTATATCCTGTCCCCTGACTCCGAACGCCTAAACCACTGCCCTTCCCATGCCCTTTGTACCCATTTTATCTAACACCATCTACTTTTTATAAGCAAAGCCTAGTTCTTCTGATTCTTATCTGTCTGCGGTTGTGCTTTTTAGATCTTGAGCTCTAAGCGTCATATTCAGGTTTTACATTTCCTCTGCTTGCGGTTTCAGTTAGCTAGAAATTTCTGCCTTTCTTATTTGTACTTGCAATTCATAATATAATATAAGATAAGCTTTATTATTTTATAACTTTTAGGTGGCCCGGCCTCTCCTATCAATCTTTAGACTCATTAGAAATTTCTGAACAACACTCTATTCCTTTCATCTATATATAAATAAAAATGTAAATGTTCGTTTGTTCAAAATCTTAAATCTCCGAAAGTTCTTCACCAATTGCTTTGACATTTTGATACAACGTTGCATTCAAATACGCGCGTGTTTTTATATACCTACATTATATAGATGTCACACCTGTGACAGGTAAAAACATGCTTTTTTTGAAAAACAGCGCCATCTGTTGGACGTAAAAGCAACACAGGCTTTTACCAGACTGAGCCACAGCAACGCGTGGCTGGGTACAGCTAGTAAACAAATAAATACATAAAACAGGGATGTCCAAGCTTGGCCCCTTTAAGACTTGTGGACTTCAACTCCCAGAATTCCCCAGCCAGCCATGCTAGGTGGGGATTCTGGGAGTTGAAGTCCACCCGTCTTAAGCCATGCTGGTTGGGGATTCTGGGAACTGAAGTCCACCCCTCTTCAAGCATGCTGGGACGCGTGCCTGGCTGAGGAATTCTGGGAGT
>NW_015392631.1:0-1596 GCF_001527695.2 Protobothrops mucrosquamatus
TATTATAAACTAATAAAAAAAAGGAAAATATACAGGTGGGGGGAGCCGTGATTCACTTCACAACTGTGGCGAGAAAGGTCAAAAAAACATTTAGGAGCTAGAATGTCACTAATTGCGTTGAGTTTTTCTCTACATTTAAGGATATTAAAAATATAACAAAAGCTGCCCATACTTTAATATTTATTTCTTAAATGCATCGCGGTGTGATCCAGGCTTAAATATCTTCATGCAGTTGCAAGTATGCAGGTATATTTTGCTAATTTTTTTTAATTTTCTTTCCTTTTTTCCACTATACAACAAAAATAAAACTGAAAAAATACATTTTTCCCTTAACAAAACTGTGTTATACATCTCATATATATTATTTACAATTTATTTACATCAGTAATCATGTCTTTTTCTTTCTTTGTTCTATCCAATCATAACATTTGTTCCATATTTCATAAAATTCTGTTGCCTCCTTGTCTTTTAATTCTAGCGTAAGTTTATTCATTTCCACGCATTCAAGAATTTTGTATATAATCATATCGTTTGTAGGTATGTTTTCACCCTTCTAACACTGAGCATATACTATACGGGTTGCTGTCAATATATATATAATGATGTGCTGGAGTTGCTTTTTGATCTTTAAATTTATTATACCCAGAAGAAATAGTTCAGGTTTGAATTCAATTTGCACCTTAGTTATCTCCTGTATCCAGTTCCCTATCCGTTCCCAATAGTTCTTTGCTTTAGGGCACAGCCACCACATGTGATAAAATGTCCTTCCTTATTTTTACATTTCCAGCATTCCGGATTCATATTTTTATACATTTTGGCCAATCTCGCCGGTATTAAATGCCATCTATAAAACATTTTGTATTGATTTTCCCTATATATGCAGTTGACAATGTCAGTTTACAATTTCTGTTCCGTAATCTTTCCCATTCTTCCAGATTTATATTTCGGCCCACATTGCGTGCCCATGCTATCATTGGCCCTTTGACTATTTCTTCCTCCAGATCTACCTCTAATAAATATTTATAGGTTTTTGTTATAAATTTTCCTTCCTTAACTGTTAAAATTTTATCCAATTGATGTGGGGTCTGGCTTATTCCATGCTCTTCCATATCCTTACTATGTTTAGATTGGATCTGTAAATATGGCCACCAATCTATGATTATTCCTTCTTCTAATTTTTCTCTTGATTTAAGGTTCCCTTGGCTGTCTAATAGTTCTTTGTATCTAATCATCTTTTTCTTATCTAAGGTGTTAGGGTGAATCATCTCCTCCATCAGTGAAATCCAATTTGGAATTTTCCTATAATGTCTTTTTTTTACTTTTCCCACGTCCGAATCAGCGCATCTCTTATCTGATGTTGATAAAAGTATGTGTGTGTTTTCCTATGTTTTCCCCATAGAAAGGCATACCAGCCAGCCTGTAAGTCATGCCCCTCAATCGTTAAAACTCTTTTATTGTCTAGGTTTATCCAATCTTTGATCCAGAGTAGTCCAGCTGCTTGATAATAAATTTCCCATTTTGGGAGCCCAAGTCCACCTCTACTTCTACTATCTTGTAATATTTTCGTGTTTATCTGTGCTTTTTTGCCCGACCAGA
>NW_015392631.1:1735-6687 GCF_001527695.2 Protobothrops mucrosquamatus
AGAAAGGCATACCAGCCAGCCTGTAAGTCATGCCCCTCAATCGTTAAAACTCTTTTATTGTCTAGGTTTATCCAATCTTTGATCCAGAGTAGTCCAGCTGCTTGATAATAAATTTCCCATTTTGGGAGCCCAAGTCCACCTCTACTTCTACTATCTTGTAATATTTTCGTGTTTATCTGTGCTTTTTTGCCCGACCAGATGACTTTATTTATTATTTTATCTAATTCTTCAAAAAAAATTTCTCTAATTTTATCGGGACTGTTTGGAACAAATATAATAATCTTGGTAATATATTCATTTTGATCAACGCGATCCTACCTAATAACGATAGTTGTAATTTCCCCCAGGTCTCCAAATCTTTCTTCATTTGTAATATCAATTTTTTATAGTTATCTTCTTTTATTGAGGAGCACCTTGTGGTAAGCCAGATTCCTAAATATTTGATCTTTTTTGCAATTTGCAATTCCAAATTCTCTTCTAATTTCCTTTTCTGTTTTTCGGTTAGGTTTTTGACTAACATTTTGGTCTTTTCTCTATTAATTTTTAATCCTGCGTCAGTTCATCAATAGTGATTCCATATTTTTCTATTTCTTTCATCAAAATCTTTCCTCTCTCTATTGGTTCCTCAATAAAAAAGACCAAATCATCTGCAAATGCTTGTATCTTATACTCTTCTGTCTTAACCAGTACCCCTTTTATCTCCTTATTGGCTCTGATTTGCGTTAGCAGCATTTCTAAAGTCAGAATAAAAAGTAGAGGTGACATTGGGCATCCCTGTCTTACCCCCTTATTTATATCAAAGCTTTTGGTATTATCTCCATTAATTATCACGCTGGCCTTTTGTGTTTTATATATTGCCCTAATCATATTCTCAAATTTCCCTCCAAATTTCATGTCCTCAATCTGTTGGAACATAAATTGCCAACTGAGACTGTCAAATGCTTTCTGCGCATCCCAAAAAATTAATGCTGCCTGTTTTCCCGGATATGCTTCGTAATACTCTAAGACATTTAACACCGTTCTCGTATTATTTCTAATTTGTCTTGTAGGTAAAAAACCATTTTGATCTGGGTGTATTATCTCCTGTAATATTAGTTTCAATCTTTCTGCCATTATAGTCGTGAAAATTTTATAATCAGAACTTAGCAACGAGATTGGCCTATAATTTTTGATCTGTTTGGGGTCTGTGCCTTCTTTTGGGATCAGGGATATGGTAGCTTCTATCCAGGAGTCTGGTAATTTAGCTTTCTCCAACACATCGTTATACACATCCAACGGTATCTTTTCAAAGTCCTCGTAAAGAGTCTTGTATACTTCCCCTGGGAGGCCAATATTTAAAGGCGAAGGGTCTGCCAGAATTAAAAGAAGGACAGAACTTTTAAATGGGAAAATAACAGCCTTGGAATTAAAAACTGCTGTGCAAAAATATTTTGCTATTTTTAAAAGTGTCACAGAATGAAGGAATGAGGGTGCTCATTTTCCCAGCCTGGCTGCCTTTGAAAGCGTCAGTTGATCAATATTTGATTAGCGGTGCTTATCGGTAGCCATTGATTTCTCCCTTGTTTGACATTACTAAGTCATGTTCACGTTAGGTGGTTGACTTTCACACCAGATGTCACCCCGTCAGTGTCAAGTAAAGACCAGGGGGGAGAAGAGGGTGGAAAAGACAGAAACAAAATTAAAACACAGTTCAGTAAATCAGATCATTGACTTGTTTTTTTTTAGTCCTGATGTTTTCTTCCTTTTTACATTCACTTGAGTGCAAGTGCATGTAACACATACACACACAGAGACTGATGCAGATTGGCTGGTTAAAACATAGGAACAAAAAAGTGTTTGCAGCTTTCACAGTAAATGTTTCCTACAAGGTGATGGGCAGTAGCTTCATCTCATCGGTATTGCATAAATACCCAGAATGAATAGAACAATTCTATACCTTGCTGCTTTCAGATACCAACCTTACTATCAATCGGAATAGAGCTGGAAGGGACCTTGGAGGTCTTCTAGTCCAACCATCTGCTCGAGCAGGAGACCCTATATCATTTCAGACAAATGGTTGTCCAGTCTATTCTTGGAAGCCTCCAGTGATGGAGCATCCACAACTTCTGAAAGCAAGCTGTTCTGTCAGGAAATGTTTCCTCATTTCTAGGTTAGTTCTCTCCTTGGTTAGTTTCCATCCATTGTTTCTTGTCTTGCCTTCTGGTGCTTTGGAAAATAGGTGGACCTTCTTTGTGGCAACTCCTCAAATATTGGAAGACTGCTATCATGTCCCCCCTAGTCCTTCTCTTCATTGAACTAGACATACCCAATTCCTGCAACTGTTCTTCATGTTTTAGTCTCCTAATCACCCTTGTTGCTCTTCTCTGCACTGTTTCCAGAGGCTCAACATCTTTTTTTATATTGTGGTGACCAAAACTGGATGCTGTATCCCAGGTGTGGTCTTACCAAAGCTTTATACTAATACTTCATGTGATTCTATGCCTCTGTTTATAAAACCAAGGATTGTATTAGCTTTTTATAATGTTGCCAGGTTTTGCACAGCAGTGCTTAGAATTCATTGGGTGAATGTTAGATTTGTCGTTCACCACCAAATTGCTTGGACCGTTAGTAGTTCAGATTCTTGTAGAGAGCTTAAGCTTGCAATAAATCTTTATACTCATTTGAACTGTGCTTGATAGCAGGATTTTAATCTCAAGTAAGACAGGCTGGAGAAGGGCAAAGTTGGGGAAATGGGAGATAAAGGCTTTGACTCCTTGAACCCAACGATAATTTTACATTTGGTAAAGTTGTCCAACCGTTTTGCTCTTCTGAGTCTTCCTTCTAATGCAGTATCTCTCTGGTCCCAAATTTTTGCTTCCAATTTCAAAGAAGAACCTTTCAGATTGCAAACTAGGATATAGACTTGATGTTCGGAAGACTTAGACAAGCTTGCATTCTTTCAAACTATAAAGATGTACATATGGAACAAATGGCACATGTGTGTGTGAGAGAGAGGGAGGGAGAACTTATGATGAAAGAAAAAGAAGAAGAAGAAGAATCCTTGCGGAAAAACATTGTCTTAAAACCATTCCAGTATGGAACAATGACATTAACCAGCTGGAGACGGATTCCAAGGCTTGTAATTAAAAGCTGACTCTTCTATAGACCTTCAGCCATCCCACCCGATTATGCTTCTTTTTCCCCCCAGGCTTTTAACCAGAGCACCAACTGCAAAATTCCTCCATTTCATTCTTTTTCTTTCCAGCATTGACCCCCAATCAGTTGAAGGACAGAAAAATAGAGAGATAGTGAGGTTTTTCAGTGCCAGAGAGTTTTCTATGATTCGTTCTTTAAAACTGAAGAAGCTTCTTGTATGAGAAGCAAAACATCTTCAAGGAAAAAGTAATTAATCAGTTAAGTACCCCACGGAAGTATATCATAACCTATACAGAATGCAGAATAATAGAGTTGGAAGGGACCTTGGAGGTATTCTAGTCCAATCCCCTGCTCAAGCAGGAGACCCTGTACAATTTGAAACAAGTGACTGTCTGGTCTCTTTTTAAATACCTCCAATGATGGAGCACCCACAATGTCTGGAGGCAATTCGTTCCACTGGTTAATAGTTCTCACTGTCAGGAAGCAACCTTAATTCCAGGTTGCTTCTCTCCTTGATTAGTTTCCATCCATTGTTTCTTGTCCTGCCTTCAGGTGCTTTGGGGAGTAGGTTGACTCCCTCCTCTTTGTGGCAGACCCTCAAATACTGGTCAGTAAGCGATGGGG
The DNA here is from genome assembly GCF_001527695.2 of Protobothrops mucrosquamatus. NCBI lineage: Eukaryota > Metazoa > Chordata > Lepidosauria > Squamata > Viperidae > Protobothrops > Protobothrops mucrosquamatus. The sequence goes on from NW_015392631.1 coordinate 5,495, forward strand.
TAAATTGAGGACTATCTGTACAGCACTTCTTTCGGGTGCTCTTTATATTTCGTGATTTTTCTCTAATTCTTTCTCTTCTATTTGGCATTGCAGACTTTTGCTGTGAGGAAAATCTATCCTGTCGCTAGGAATTGAAAATCATTTGATGACACAGTCAAGTGTAGAGCATGGTGCAAGTAGATATATATCTTTCCTAATGAACAGATGAGTTTTTCTATTTTTAATAAGGTGAAACCAGATTTTTGACAAAATAGGGGAAGTTTTTTTGGATACGAAAGACTCACTGGTGCCATTCAATGGTCATAAGCTTTCCATTCCTCCAGGCACCGAGCTCCATCTGAAGCCCAAAAAAGGCAGTGTTTGTACAAGAAGCCAAAGAAGGCAGCTAGATAATTATTTCTTTTTGCATATATTTTAAAGTTAACCCTAGTCTTACAGAATCTTTTCCAACCAACTTCCAGAGAGGGTTTTTAAGGGTCACATTGCGTTTTGATGTAGCCAAGGTAGAGAGATTGTCCAGCACTTCCCACCCTTGGGCCAAAACCCCCCCCCCCCACTCTGTTTTTTTTAAAAAAAACTAATCAAAATATTGATGTCTTACAATTCACCGTTCGTACTTATTCAGGCATAAACAAAGGCATCAATTGCATATTCTTCTTTCTGTATTCTTATTTGAACATAAGCTCACAAGATCGTTACAGCTTTTACTTGCAAAACACATATGATTTTAGCCACCTTGGAGTGAAGGAAACAACAGTCTTACTGCATCAATAACAATATTTTCCATGTCTCTGTTTGTAGCGTTTATGGAAGAATGACTATTTGTATCATGCTTTCCTATGTGTGTTGATTCATATATGAGTCCAAGTGAGATCTGATTGATACCATTTTAGTTGGGAATAAGCAATTAATTGATGCAAGAAGAATCAAACAGCAGTCATTCCATTTGCAACTTTACAGCAGAAGTTTGTTGTAAAGTTTGCTAGAAGTTTCTTTACTTCCACCACTTTGGGCAATTTATTTATATAGACAACATAACATAATGGAAACCACATGTATATTTTTGCCGTGGCTGCATGCCCTAAAACTTTGTGGGAGAGCTGGACTCATTTACAGATCTCACTCTTGTTCAAGAAGGAGCTCTGAAGCAAAGGGAATAGCCAGCTCTACGGAACATCTGGGAGGCAATTAGC
>NW_015392631.1:7251-9040 GCF_001527695.2 Protobothrops mucrosquamatus
AAAAAAGGCAGGACAGCCTTGCTTGGCGACCCCCATGAAATGATCGATCGACCCCAAATGGGGTCCCGACCCACAGGTTGAGAACCACTGTTTTATAGGATAAGGCCCAGACTTTTTGAAGAGAGAGGTTTTGCTGAAAGAAAACTTGCATGCTGGCTAGGGAAATTTTGAACTGAAATTCACCTAATGTCAGATCTACCATCAAACCGCTTCAGCCCTGCTTCGCTTTGTTTTGATGGCAGCCTGCCGTAAAGCGCGGGGAGGGGAGCAATGGGAGAATGGGAGGGGGGAATGACAGGAATCAGAAGTCCCTCCGAGAGACAACGGTAGAGCGATCCAAGGACACAAGGCTGGGAATGGAATGCGATTGCCTGCCAAAGGGAACGCCAAAATGTGGAACTTTTACCCAAACACCTAGTTTGAACTTTATTGGGCACCACCAAGATGACCCGGGTGGGAGGGCCTGGGAGAAGGGAAAATTATTGGAATTTCACAAGAAATCCTCAGATCTGGCTTTGCTATGCTGCAACCATCTGGCTTCAGTAAAAGTATACCTTTCCCTACAAGTGGAGTTGAGGGTCTTTCTTTCCTGAGGGCCCCAAGCTGAGACAGGCCTGACACCTACCTTAAAGCTGTGAAGTTCGCAAAACACTTCCCTAGTCACTTGTGATGATTGATCCTGATTCTGAAGAAACATTGGTTTGTTTGCTATCTGCACCAATAATACTTCCATGTATTACCAGTCATTTCCAATCTCTTGCTTTCTGTCCAAGGAAATGGATGCCAAAGTCCCACCAATTTTAGGTCCCACAATCCTGTGTTGTAATAATAATAATAATAATAATAATAATAATGTTGGAAGGGACCTTGAAGGTTATCAAGTCCAACCCCCTGCTCAGGCAGATAACCCTATACCAGTGATGGCGAACCTTTTAGAGACCGAGTGCCCAAACTGCAACCCCAAACCCACTTATGCATCGTCGGGTGTTGGGTGGGTATGGCCCATTGGGTGGGCGTGGCTGCGGTGGTAACAACAGACTGGGTGGGACTAAAAAGTTCAATAAATCCCAACTTTGCAAGATCTTTTTTTTCCCCGCGAGAAGTTGAAATTGACTAATTGATTGAACCTTTTTTTTTGTACACGGCGGCGGAGGCCTAAAGCAAAAAGGTTTTATAAAACCCAGCTGAAGGCCTAGGACTGGGGCAACGGCCCGCGTGCCTACAGAGAGGGCTCCGAGTGCCGCCTCTGGCACCCGTGCCATAAGTTCGCCACCACTACCCTATACAATTTCGGACAAATGGCTGTCCAGTCTCTTCTTAAAAACTTCCAGTGTTGGAGCATTCACCGCTTCTGAAGGCAGGTTGTTCCACTGGTTAATTGTTCTAACTGTCAGGAAATTTCTCCTTAGTTCCAGGTTGCTTCTCTCCTTGATGAGTTTCCATCTGTTGCTTCTTGTCCTGCCTTCAGGTGCTATGGAGAATAGCTTGACTCCCTCTTCTTTGTGGCAGCCCCTGAGATATAGGAAGACTGCTATCATATCCCCCCTCTTCGTTAAACTAGATATACCCAATTCCAGCAACTGTTCCTTATGTTTTAGCCTCCAGTCCCCTAATCATCTTAGTTGTTCTTCTCTGTATTCTCTCCAGTCTCAACATCTTTTTTACATCGTGGTGACGAAAACTGGATGCAATATTCCAAGTGTGGCCTTACCAAGGCATTGTAAAGTGGTATTAATACTTCACGTGATCTTGAATCTATCCCTCTGTTAATGCAGCCTAGCACTGTGTT
>NW_015392631.1:11634-13467 GCF_001527695.2 Protobothrops mucrosquamatus
GTGTTGGCTTTCTTGGCAGGTGATTCCACTGCTGATTCCATTGCTGATGTGACCGATGCCTCTGTTCCTTGTCACTGCAGTCTCCTGACTTTTTTCCAAGGAAATGGATGCCAATGTTGAAAAAAAAAACCTACAGATCTTTGGTTGCATAAACAGAACAATAGAATCAAGATCACGTGAAGTACCGCTTTATAAAACCTTAGTAAGATCCACATCTGGAATACTGCATCCAGTTTTCGTCACCACATTATAAAAAAAGAGGTTGGGACTCTAGAAAGAGAAGAGCAGAGAAGAGCAACTAAGATGATTAAGGGCTGGAGACTAAAACATATGACGAATGGTTGCATGGATATGGTTAGTCTGTAGGTTGACAGGTGGAAGTTTCTCCAGTCATCTGTGGAAGATATTGTCCTTACAGAAAAAAATGGGTAGGTGGAGGCTGAGTAACGTATTATTGTGAATACATGATGAGATTAAATTGAAGTTCCAGCCTGAATTAAAGAGCTTTTTCCAAACCAATGTGACGCCTTTATTCAGCGAAGGGAATTATGAGGAATCCTGAGGAATCGAGTAATGAATTTAATGGTGGTCAGAAGAAGGAAGTTGGATTTTGTTTTCCAGCTCAGTACTTTTCCTTCTATGCTGGTATAAGATGGTACCATGTGATAATGGTTAAGTGGAGTAACTTCACATATTTCAATTTGACAAGGTTTGGAAAGAATATGCAGACATGTGGCTGTCATTACCTTGTTTCCCCTCCGGCAGGGGCATTTTTATTTCATTTTCATTTGGGGGGTGGGCAATATGGCATGAGTTTATTCTGTGTCAGAGGATTACACATCAATTCAAACCAGCAGACTTACTGTTGAATTGGACAGGCTTTTTAAAATGCTCTTTCTCCTGTCTCAAAACCTGGATTGAATTCTTCAGATGTCTGTGGTAGAGTGGAGGAAGACCCGGTTCCAGAAATGACCCTTTTTTCTTTTCTATCTCTGAGAAAATATAAATTTCTTTTTTTGGTATTTATTGTGATGTATCAACCTTAGCCTAACAGAAATATGGAAATGAGCATGTGGGCCTCTTTTTCAACCAAACTAATTCAGAATATGAGACCTGATCCAATACACTCAATATTCTGACTCCAATAGATCCACTATTCTGAAGGAGCTGACAGACATGGTCTCAGAACCACTGAATCATATCTTTCAATGATCTTGAAGCACTAGGGAACTACCAGAGGACTGGAAAAGAGCTGACATGGCTCTCACTGAGAAAAGTAAGGTTTTACACTTAGGCAAAAAAAACCCAATTGTACAGGTACAGAGTAGGTGAAACTTGGCTCAATGCCAGTAACTGTGAGAGGGATCTTGGAGTCCAGTCACTTAAATACGAGCCAACAGTGTGCAGCAGCAGCAGCAGCCAAAAAAGCCAATGTAATCCTAGGCTGCATCAAAAGAGGGATACAGTCAAGATCACATGAAGTATTAATACCGTTTTATAAAGCCCTAGTAAGACCACACTTGGACTACTGCATCCAGTTTGGTCACCACAATATAAAAAAGATCTTGAGATTCTGGAAAGAGTGCAGAGAAGAGCAACTAAGATGATTAAAGGCCTGGAGACTAAAATATATGAAGAACAGTTGCAGGAATTGGGTATATCTAGTCTAGTGACAAGAAGGACTAGGGGAGACATGATAGCAGTCTTCCAATATCTGAGGAACTGCAACAAAGAAGAGGGAGTCAACCTATTTTCCAAAGCACCCAAAGGCAAGACAAGAAACAATGGATGGAAATTAAACAAGGAGAGAAGCAACCTGGAACTAAGGAAAAA
>NW_015392631.1:15910-17453 GCF_001527695.2 Protobothrops mucrosquamatus
CTATTCTATTCTATTCTATTCTATTCTATTCCATTCCATTCCATTCCATTCCAATTCCTATTCTATTCTAATTCCTATTCTATTCTAGTCCAGTCCATATTTTCTATTCTATTCTATTCTATTCTATTCTATTCTATTCTATTCCATTCCATTCCATTCCATTCCATTCCATTCCATTCCAATTCCTATTCTATTCTAATTCCTATTCTATTCTAATTCCTATTCTATTCTAGTCCAGTCCATATTTTCTATTCTATTCTATTCTATTCTATTCTATTCTATTCCATTCCATTCCATTCCATTCCATTCCAATTCCTATTCTATTCTAATTCCTATTCTATTCTAATTCCTATTCTATTCTAGTCCAGTCCATATTTTCTATTCTATTCTATTCTATTCTATTCTATTCTATTCTATTCCATTCCATTCCATTCCATTCCATTCCATTCCAATTATGTGGGATAAGATGGTCCCTCTGTAGTCTGGACCCCTGTCATGAAAGACCTTAAAGATGATCACCCACACGTTGAATTGCACCTGGAAGTAGACCGGCAGCCAATGCAGCTCTGGGAGCAGTGGTGTTACAGGGGCCATTTTTGGTCCTGGTCCTGGTCCACGGACCGGGGGTTGGGGACCCGTTCTAATGCTTTGGAAAATAGGTTGACCCCCTCTTCTTCATGGCAGCCCCTCAAATACTGGCACACTGCTACCATGTCCCCCCTAGTCCTTCTTTTCAATTCCTTGCAATGGTTTCAGCTTTCTGGCTGTTGAAGTTTGAATTGGATTTGCTGTGGCACAAGGGAGCATATCTTTGCAACCAGAAGGACCTGCTTTTTGGAAAATGGAAAACATGGTTCTCTATATAGGTAGTCCTCAACTTATGACCTCAGCTGAGCCCAAAATTTCTGTCGCTGAATGAAACGTTTGTCAAGTGAATGTTTGCTCCATTTTGATCATGTGAACCATGGGATTGCTGCAACGGTTGTGTGAAAAACGGTCGTAAGTCACTTTTTTCAGTGCTGTTGTAACCTTGAATGGTCACTAAAATGGACTACCTGTACTGTGCTTTATATCTGCAGTCTGCATGCGATCCTACTGCCAAGTTTTGGGGAAACGGGGATGAGAACAGGGTCTAAGACGCCATCCTATTATAACTTATTCCCTCTCAAAGGGGTCTAGCAGGCGAATGGCTCCCCCGGTTACCCAGAATGCGACGAAAAACTGACCATTTCTGGCCTTTATAAAATGGCTTACTCCTTAAAACCCTCAGCAGCACCCCAAAACTTTATTCCAATGCAGAAGTTTTTGTTCTGGAAGGAGCCAATCTGTTTCCCTTCTCCTCTTCCCCCCCCCCCCCGTCTTCTCCCCATACAAAGGGTTGTTTTTATTGCCTTCATGGAATGAAGTAGAGGCTTCACCTGGTCAACCCCTCAAGTGGCAGCCGCTCAATGCCCTGAATGCAAATACTTGACCCCTTGAGCTGTGGGGCAGCAATTAGTTTAAACAGGGGGTTCATGTAGTACTTGAAAAGTCTTAATCTGGG
>NW_015392632.1:0-1118 GCF_001527695.2 Protobothrops mucrosquamatus
TTATCTTTAAGTTGCAGCGGTGGCGGCGGCTTCTAGCTTCGCTACAGCGAAGGCGTCCTGGATCGCGGAGAAGCCCGGGGCTCCGGAGGAGTTCTCACCTACATCGTCCACAAGGGACGACTCGGGAACTCAACTCCTACCTCGGGCAGCTCACCTATCCCCCTATGCCCAGGGGAAAGGTATCAAGCCGTTTGACAGCACCTACACAGTTGTTAGAAACCTACAGATGTCCTGAGAAAATATTGCTGAACTGATTGTTTTATCATTAAGCAAAGGCTCTCATCTCAATTCATTTTTACAGAAAATCATCCAGAAACCTATCTGTACTTCCAGATCCACTTACTTCCTAATGTATGCTACTAAAATATATTCTTTAAATGCTTACCTTTACTGTTACCTCTTGTTCCTCTTTATCTTCATGTTGTACTTCAATGAGGGTGTACTTGCCAGCATGAGCAACAAAATTCTCTCGATTAGCCCATTTATTCTTTGTTTTCTCTTGAAATTTCTTCTCAAAAGCATTTATGGCAGCTTCCAAGGTTGGACAGCCGCTGAGTTTAGATTGCCCTACTTCCCCCTGGAAAATCATAGAACCTTTATTAGTCTTAAATTATCAGGAAAATGTTTCCAACATTTACTGATCTTTTTTTAAAAAAATGTTTAGCTATGATGGCATCATCTTACATTATTTCCCAGTTTTGAATATACCTGAACTTTAACAATTAGAATTTTATAGAATGAAACCAGGCTTACTTGATAACATAGCTTTTCTAGCCTCAACATTTGAAGGCTTGCCTTCATTTCATATTCATTCACTCTCTCCAGCTCAGTACTGACTTTTTCACTACCCCCTCTTCCTTTTCACTGAATATCAAAATAAATAAATGTACCAAGGCCTATAATAACCCTTTTTCTTTTTCAGACTTGAACACTGGGCACTATCTAACAAAATGAAATTCAATGGTGAAAAAAGCAAGGTTCTACATTTAGGCAAGAAAAACCAAATGCACAAGTACAGCATAGGTGGCACCTTGCTCAATAGTAGTAACTGTGAGAGGGACCTCGGAGTCCTAGTGGACAATCACCTAAATATGAGCCAGCAGTGTGCTGCAGCTGCC
>NW_015392632.1:9852-16995 GCF_001527695.2 Protobothrops mucrosquamatus
CTGGGCGCAAGAGGCGAAAGGTCGGTGCAGGGAAATGGGAGGGAAGGCAGCCAGGTGAACGAATGAAAGGGAGCGAAGGGGTGATGGAAGAGAAGGAAAGTAGTGAAAGCAACAAGAGTTGTAACAGAATTTCAGGAAAAGAAAATATTAATTCTGTATCTAAGGAATGAATGTCAGAAAGTGTAGTGCATGCTTGTTGATTTGGAAAAAAAAAGGCTAGGATGAAAATAGGGTTGGATTATGAAGTAATTTGGACAAATTTGAAGTTGAGGGGGTTGCTGTATGCGATGAGCGGTGAAAATAAAACATGCATAAAAATATATAGCATGATTAGCAAATGCATCAACTTCTGCTAGCTATGATCAATGCTCTGCTAATGGGGAGGATTGTATTAATCAGAATGGACACATTTGAGCCTGTTTGTTCCTGCTTGTCCAGCTTTTCAATAACTGAGTGAAGGCATTATTTATTTAATTAGATTTATTTAATTAGGTTTGATCTAAAATAAGTTTTTTACTTCCCAGGTCCCTGCTGGCGAAGAAAGAGCTTGGCAGAAAGCTGGCTCCAAGTTGAATGAAGAGATCTCTAGTGATTCTGAACCAGATGTGTAAGGATATGCCAAATTGCCTTGGTATTTTTTTTTCTCTAATTAGGAAGATCATATCATAAACATTAAGAATTTGCACAGGAATTTCCTATGGAGATGGTTGCATGAAGCTGATAATGAGAGAAACGCTCTATGAGACCTCATGATGATATAACAAGTGGTGGATTCCTGAAGTATAATTCTTTGTGGCATCCAATGACTCCAAAAGTCTGTACTTTAGGAATCCCATGGGATATAACATTGAATAAGGTATCACAAATTTGCATTAGGGATTGGGACAAAGTATTGAAGTATTTTCTTTGAGGGAATTGGACAGTAATTTTCTCTTGTTGATGGATAATTCTTGAGGTGATATAAAGTATTTCTGTGTAAATTGTTTCTTTCCCATCTGTAGCCCAGCAAATAAAAATGAAGCAGAAGAAGAAATTGAAGAGACACCACAAGAGAAGAAACTGAGATTAGCGAAACTATATTTGGAGCAGCTTCGCCAACAAGGTGAGGAGAAGCTAGATTTGATTTAATTGGACTGTTAAACAATCAGATTAAAATTCTTAGTATATGAAATGAAACCAGTCTTTCTAACTATGTACCTATTTATATGTTAAATTTATATAGCCTATCATGACTTTGGGCAGCTTACAAAGTTAAACACAATAAAAAAATGCAACAAAAATAACCCCCAAAACAATATCATTAAAAACAGTAAGATTATTAAAAACATAATTGGTAGGAGAGCATCATTCATTTTCCTAAATGTGCAACTTATTAGCAAGTTCTCCACAAATGTCACCAGATCCCCAGGCCAGGTGGCAAAGCCATATCTTCAAAAGGCCAGATTGATCTTACCACTGAGGAGAGGATGTTCAAAAAGATGGGCACTTCAGCAGAAAAGACTCTCCTCCTGGCCCCATCACATGACTTTGGACCCATCATGTGACCTTTCTGATGGGATGGATAGCTATGATTGGGTTGGGGTGGTCCCTAAAATACCCCAGCTCCATGCCATGTAGGGCTTTGTAAGCCCTCATCTGCACCTTGACACAAACTGGTAGCTGATGCAGTTTACGGAGCAGAAGTGTAACTTGCACTGCTGTAGATGTGTGCATGGCTGCCGACACTGCTGCATTTTATACCGTTGGAGCTTCCAGATGCTGTTCAAGGGCACATCCTTATAGACTGCATTATAGGTAAACAATTTACATGAGGAAATAGAAGGAGAACTCATCAAATTTGCAAACGACACTAAGCTGGCAGGGATAGCCAAGATAATAGGCTCAAGATCCAGATTTTGTTGGATAGGGCCCAGTGATCAAGTTGCTCAAGATCCAGATGGATCTTGAGAGACTTGATCACTGGGCCCTATCCAACAAAATGAAATTCAGTGTAGAGAATGGTTGCGGGAATTGGGTATAGCAAGTCTAGTGAAAAGAAGGACTAGTGGATGACATGATATCAATGTTCCAATATTTGAGGGGCTGCCACAAAGAATAGGAGGTCAACGTGTTTTCCAAAGCACCAGAAGGCAAGACAAGAAATGATGGGAACTAATCAAGGAGAGAATCAACCTAGAACTAAGGAGAAATTTCCTAACACTGAGGACATTAACCAGTGGAACAGCTTGCCTTGGAAAGTTGAGGGTGCTCCATCACTGGAGGGCTTTAAGAAGAGACTAGATAGCAACTTGTCTGAAATGCTATGGGGTCTCCTGCTGGAGCAGGGGGTTGTACTAGAAGACCTCCAAGATCCTGTCCAACTCTGTTATTAGGGCATGAGCACTGGGCCTCCTGGTCCAGAAATAGGTACAACTGGCACACAACATGAAATTGCACAAAAGTCAACCTATCTATGATTGCCACTTGCTCATTTGAGCAGGAGTTGTGAGTACAAAAGGACTTCCAGATGGTACATTGAGTTTGCCTGGGGTAATGTCACCCATCCAGAATTAAAGATGGTAAATTTCCAGATCCTTGTAGTCCCAAGACCTGAAACCACTCAGTTTTGCCAGGGTTAAATTGAGTCTGTTTTTTCCCTATGTATAATTAATAGTAGATTAATTATAATAGCTACTTAGCCTGTTATGAACTTTTATTTTCTTATTTAACTTTTCAACTGTTTGAAAAGTTCAGTCTCAACAAAGATGGCTGGGAATTTATCTTGAGAAGTGTGGAGATTTTAAAAATCTATTCCTTTGTGTAAAGAAGGCATATAAATAGTTTCCCTAAATTTATGAACTAGGAAATTTAATATATGTTTTTTAAACCAATTTCTCAACTGTTTTAGAAGATGATTTAACTTATTGGAGATACCAAAATACTTTTTGATGAAGAACCCTCATCCTACTGGGTAACTTGGTTTTGGTCGTTCGTTTTACTGATGGATCTTCAGGATTTGAAATTTATTTCATATTATGTTTTTTGGTTAAGTAAACATAGCTGTCTTATTTTTCCCTCTGGCAGAAGAAGAAAAGGCTGAACAAGAGGCTTTTGAGAAAGACCTGGTTGCTGGCCGATTAAAGGAAGATGTGGTGAGTAGGACATGAGGTAGTAGACTGGGAAAAAAATGGTGCCTCTACCCAGTGCTTTTTTTGTAAAAAAAAAAAAAAAAAAAACCGGAACTCACACACGTCATACAACCTGCCTTGCCTACCCTACAAGGTTTACCTTTGTAGTTGAAAAAAAAAACCCTTCAATTTTTAGTGTATCTAAAAGACTAGGATTTTGTTCAAGGTAAGTTAATACTATTAATGTTACCATGCACTGTGTGGCTTTAAATTACAAGAAGGCATTTTATTAATCTTTTGGGACATTTACCACTGGCATTCTCATTTAGTTTAATGAGTGGAAATGTCAGCTTTCTATGTAGAATGAAATTGGCCCAATAAAACAAAATTTGGTTGCTTGTAAAAGATTGAATTATTTTTAAGAAGTTGACTTGAAACAAATTAAACTTGAAACTTTGTCAGTGAACAGATTACTTTTAATTTACCTTTAAGTTAAACCCAATTTAATAGATAGATCTGATTAAACCTCATACTGTAGGTCTATCTTTACATCTGACCAATACATAATTAATATATATTATTATTAATAATAATAATGCCCCCAAATCACAAGACATTGGCTTTATTCTTATTCCCCTCTGCAGTTTGAATATAAAGTATAAAAAACTAAAAAGAGATTTTCGTAGACATCCCAGCCTTTGAACTACCCAAGGAACTGAAACAGCAAAATTTCTCTGTTGGGCAAGTTTCCATGCCAGCTGCCTTTCTTTCCTCTCGCTTTGCCTCTTTTTAACCTCACATACACTTCTGTAAGGGAAGGCAAAAGGCTCACTCACCTTCTCGTGAAAGATGGCCTCCATGTTTATGTGTCTCCCACCGCCACCATCGACTTCCACACCACATGGTCCGACCCAGCCAATCAAGCCACGCTCTGGCTGTGGTGCTCCGGCGCCTCATGGCTCCTCCTAGAGGAGGCAGACAGTGCCGGAGGGGACCCCACTCACACTGTACCACCAGCGGGGCATTTTCAAAAGCAAACGAGGATAGGAAGGGCAACAATAGGAAAAAAAACGCAACTCTGGAAAATCCATTGAAAAAAGGTGTTGGAATTCCATTCCGGTGCATTCTATGACAAAAAAAGCCCTGCCTCTACCTATCCCGAATTGGGCATTAGAAAGCTTAAAGAGCCCCACCTTCCTCATGAAGTAAATGGTATCTTCTCACTGGAAAGTAGTGAAATTCATTGCTCTCCATGCTTCAGGCCTTGCTAGGCTCAATTCTAGTGGAGTTTGGGTATAGCTTTTATAAATCTCTCCTACATAGAGAAAGAGATTAATAATATGCAAAACACAAGCATGCCTGTTTGTTTAACCTTGGTCCATGTTTAAGTGGCAAAAAGAGTAGCTATGAGGGCTTTTAGATATAAAGTCAGTGGTTTGGCAGAAATTGTACAGTCAGAGTGATATGCACAGTTTCCTTCCTCTTGTGAATTAAGCATCTCTTCTCAATTCAGTCTTTGTTTAAAGATAATAGTTATTTATCTGGCATTTGTAATCTGATAACTTGTAGTATGATTTCTTTTTTACATCTACAATCATCTTTGTACTCATTCTGGAGAAAATTCAGGCTGAAAAAAGCTGAGTAATTTTGGAGAAGTGATTTTTTCATCTAATCCTTGGAAACCATTTCCTGCCTTGCTTCCTTTCAGCCATAAGCCAATAAGGTAGTAATGAGTCTGATACTCAGTGTCAGTTTGGTAGAAGTATGAGTTGAAGCTCTTAAACGTGAGTATCTCAGAAATCGCCATTTAGTCACTGATTCTTTTGTCAAAACTGAAAGGAGATTGTAATCACTCTTGCAAATCCATATAGAAGAATTTAAGGTCCTTTTTTAAAAAAAGGAAAATAACCCAATTTAATATTTAGCTATAGCTGGGTATAAGAATGTGATCCATGTACCTTTTCCTAATTTATATATTTTGTGAAGTAGGAAGCAAGAGTCAATCTAATTCTATTTTATTTGTCCCCCATAGCTTGAACAGAAAGGAAAATTGCAGCGACAAATTGCCAGCAGTGTAAGTAGAAACTTTTTTTTTCCACAGTTGTGCAGACTTTCAAAGCACCTATTACTCTTCCTCGAACTACAGGTGGTGTGGCACTGCCAACATATCAGTTTATGGAGCCTTTTATTATTTGAGATTGTTGCAGGATTTTGCTGGTTTTTATATGTTCTTGCCCTACGGACAAAATTATTTATTATATTTAAAACATTTATTCTTATGCCCAACTCTGGACAGCTAACATTTAATTAAACGCCACAAACAAAAGCAAAAAAACCCATTGTGTCCGAGGCCATTCATATGCTTATGTAGTAATTATTTTTTAAAGATGCGCTCATCTAATTCTCTGGGACAATCCCTGAGTCTTCAATGCCATAGCAAATCTTCAGTGCCTGCCAAATCTTGAATGCCTGGCAAGATAAAAGCCATCTAGATCTTGAAGGTTATGCCATTGCACAAAACGGGCCACAATAGGGGAGCACAACTGTGTAATGCAAGGGACAAAGATGCCCACCCTATTGGATATGGTGGGGCAGAGTGAAATAACAGAAGAGAGATCCTACAGATAATCTGGCTATCTGCCATGAAGGTCTTTAGGTGGTAATCAACATCTTGAATTGCCTCCGTAATTTCATGGAATGGAATGGAATAGAATATTATAGAATTATAGAATTAATTATAGAATTATAGATTGTGTGATTGGCTACACAAGAAATTTGTCTCTGGTGCATAAGCTCTCAGTGTACATACAAGCAACAAGTGATAAATCATGATCATAATCATAAAATATATCATCATAAGATACAACACTCAGTGATTGTCATAGGATACTAAATAAGCAATCAACATAAATCATACTAGGATACTGAGTAAAACAGTTAATATAAATTGTAAGATACAAGCAGCAAAGCATCGTCTTGAGGGAAGTTGAAACAGTTTATGTCCAGGATGTGAGGGGTCTATAGATATTTTCACAGCCTTCTTTCTGGCTTGCGCAATATACAGGTTCTCAATGGAAGGCAGACTGGTAGCAATTGTTTTTCTGCAGTTCTATCTATTGAAGTCTGTGTCTGACTTGTTTGGTTGCAGTGTCAGACCAGACAGTTATAGAAGTGCAAATGACAGACTCAATAATTCCTTGTAGAACTGTATCAGCAGCTCTCAAAATAGTGGATGTTGTGTCCAAAATAGTGAGGCATACTATAGTGTGCCCAAAACTGCCCACCCCAGCACATTCTGGATCAATTGCAATTTCTGAGTAATTTTCTTTTCTGTTTTCTTTTTTTTAAAGTTTTATTAATTTTTAAGAATTACAATCCTTAGAGCTTAATAAACAATATGTTATCTGTGTTCACATATTTAACATTAACTTCTTCAATATAAATCTATTCAGTACTGCACAATCCAGTATTTTTTCCCTGATCCTCCTTTCTTCCCCATATTTTTTCCATTTCCCCCTCATTACACAATTACAATTCTTGGTACTATTGATGTATACAAAGCTAGATATAAACATCTTCATCATGTTTTACTAATATTGTACAAATAACAATAATATCAATTCATAAATCAATATCTTATTTTTCATGCTCTTGTTAAAGTTTAATTTCCCATCAGTATTTAAAGTAGATTTTTAGATTAGATAACCTTTATTGTCATTTTATCCTGTGGGCACAATGGCATACATTAAAAATGAAATTTAGTTGCTTGCTCTCAAAGTGTACACATACATAACACATTTAAAACATACTATATAGAATATGTATAGACCTACACCCTTACCAGGGCTTTTTTTCTCAGAGAAAAGGTGGTGGAACTCACCTCCCTCCCCTGGCCACGCCCCCACCCAAACCTGGCCACGCCCTCATCAAACCCTAGGACCGCCCCTTTAGAGAACAGGAATGCAAGTAAAATTTGGGAGGGGCTATAAAAGTAAATGTATGGAATTACATAAAAAGCAATGCAGTACATGTGCAA
>NW_015392632.1:20392-22716 GCF_001527695.2 Protobothrops mucrosquamatus
TGCTCGGGCAGGGTCGCCTAGGAAACGGGCCAGGGGCGCGCCGACCGAGCCTCCCTATGGCCGCGGTTGTGAGCCAGGCAGGGGCAGAGAGCTGCGAGTGCGAGCGCGCCCCCCCAGATGTTGCGCCCGGTGCGGCCGGCCCGGAAAAAGGTGCCGGAACGCGGTTCCGCCGCGTTCCGGCTGAAAAAAAGCCCTGACCCTTACATATAAGTAACATATAAATATTAATCACTGTCCATCTTGAATACATAACGGAAGGAGGAAGCTTTAGAGTTCGTAAGGTTAATACTGTATGGAACAAAGCTGTGACTGAATCTGGATGTTCTGCTTCAGATACCACAGAGCCTTCTCCCAGAAGGTAACAAGGAAAACAGATTGTGAAGAGGATGTGTAGTGTCCCAGACAATCTTGCGGACCCTGCTCAAGCAGCGCTTCTGTGCTGGATGGATGGAAGGGAGGGAACTGCCAATGATCTTTTCAGCCATCCTCACCACTCTCTGCACCGCCTTCCTGTTTGAAGCAGTATCTTAAAGAATCTTTATCAGTTATGATATTCTCAATATTAATTCCATTTATATAGCTAAACATTTTATTCATACCAATCCTCTTATTTTCACATTTCCCATATCAAAAAAGGAAAAAAATGCTATTTTAATTCTAAATCATATGTTTCATTATAAAAGTCTAATTGTATCTAAGTGTCATCCATTCTTTTAATCATATTCAAACAAATATTTAAACATGATGTCCCCTTTAATAGGTCAAATCTTCTATTTTTTAAATCTAACTCTCGCTTTCTTTCTTTGCCAAATAGCTTTCTAAGCCAAGGCAATTAAATTGCCCAGGAATTTTCTTTCTATTTTTATGAAAGTTGCTTGACATGAGGAAGACAATTTAGGTAGGGTATTTTGGGTGGGAAGTTCCGCCCATTTATGTTCCTTAAGCAATTCCCACCTACCTTCTTCCTCAATTTCTCCCCTCATCTATTGTCTCCCAAATTGTAACATTTCCCCTGACAGCTCTATGTTCCATTACCCAAAATCTTCTTCCTTGTCATCAGGTGCATCTTGCAGGGTAAAGGGTCTTTTGTATTTTCATTGCTGTGGGTAAGTCTTGCAGTATTTTATTTGTGTATCATAGTTTATATTTCCCTTCTTTCATCTCTTCCGTCTCTAGATCCATTTCCTCTGCTTCATCTTCCGATCTCTGGTTTATTTGTTCATACTTTGTAGTTGTTGTCTGGAAACTTTCTAATTGTAGATTTAATTTGGAGATTTGCTCATTTATATTATCTAAATTATTTTTAGTCTCATTATGGTTTCTTTTTATGTCTTTGTATGCAACAATTGTTTGGTGAATTAGTTGTAGTGTGGAGTATATTTCCTTCTGAAAGGTGTTTGTTTTTTCTTGAGGCATCATTCCTGGAGATCCTCTAATATCAGCAGTCTCAGTAAGAGTAGAACAAAGTTTCCCCTATTTCTGGTCTTTATATGTAGCCTTTATAATCCAATACAGGTCCAGTCCCAAAAGCAATATTTTATAGTGATCCTTTGTCTCAAGCATCCAAAAATTGTCAGCCAGGCAAGGTTATAATCCACAATGTTCAAGGTGTTCAACCTCCCTGAAAACAGCTCAAAAGTCTCTCCCAGCCAGACGTAATTAAAGGTCAAATTTTTCTTTCTCTCCCACTAGCTCTTGAGATTAAAAGTCCAAGCTCAGTAGGTGTTTATAGTCCAAAAAGGTCAGGGTGATAAGTATACCAAAATATTTTCATTTATTGCCAGCTGTTTTCCCTTAAGCTAGGAGTCACCAAACAGCCCAGAAGCTAGTTATAGTGCTGTACTCAAATCCACCACTAATGTCATTCAAAATCTATTTTTCACTTTTAAGACAAAGGATTGATTTCTTATATTGCACCTCAGTGTTTTGTTTTTTTCCCAAAGAGAAAATTTTAACAATTGTCTCAGTTCTCAAATTTCAAAACTATAGCTTTATGTTCCTTCCACTTCAATATTATGTATTTCTGCCCCCCATAGAAATTAAAACGCCGCTTCCGTTCACATTCAGTGGTTTTTAGCTTCTTGGGATCCTTTCCCAGGAAATTCAGTTGTAAAATAGTAAAGAAAGTTGTACATATCCACCCCGGGCCACCCCAATGATGCCCTTGACGTGATGACCCGATGTCTGGAGGCCGTGAGGGTCTGGATGGGGAGAAACAGACTCAGGCTCAACCCTTCCAAGACCGAGTGGCTGTGGCTACCGGCGCCTCGGCATAGTCAGCTGATTCCATCGCTGACTATAGGGGGCGAAACTCTGGCTCCCTC
>NW_015392632.1:25781-27299 GCF_001527695.2 Protobothrops mucrosquamatus
TAATGGAGAGCCAACTCCAAATGCTGATGGGCCAAGTATTGGAATCAGCATATATTTTTATAAGTGCATGATTCTTAACATGCTCCTTTCCATTGATGTATTATCAAGCTATTTTGATATTTTTGACTTATTCTTGTAATCAATCTTCCAATTTTAATTACTGTATAGAAATTTGGGATTGTAGCAAACATTTAATAATTGCCAGGGGGAGAGATGGTAGAAAGCTGCAACCTAACCTGGCATAAATAAACACTCTATAGAATAAAACATTAACTTTCAAGCAGAGGACAGAGGGATGTGTCATTTCCCTAGTAATGGTGTCATTTCCCCAGTAATGATAATAGAAGTAATAATCTGGGGGGGGGGGGGAGGTGTGGCTCAGATAGGCTTTCCCTTTAGAAATTAGGTTTGTCCCTAAATGTCCCGGTCTTCTGGAAACACCTGAAAATTGAATTACCTGTCTGGATGTAGATTGCAGAGCAGTGCATCAAGCCAGCTTGTTTATGAGATATTGAAGTAGGTTGGCCTCTATGAAAAGATTAGCTTGGCCTTCACTTGGATCACTTTTGTAAATTTTAATTCTTTAGTAGATCTTGGTGTGGTAAGCAGCAAAGTTCAGCAAAAGTTACTGGGAATATGGAATTGGCAGAAGTAATTATTAATAAATTAATTTGGGTCTGGAGAGTGAGCAGGATCTGACTAACATCATACTTAACATATCTTAGTCCTTTTCCGAACTTTAGTATATTTGCAGTTGAAGTGAATGAAGTGCAGTTCCTGAGTCACTTATTCATGTTTTTGAGGCAATTGACACATGATGGAAGATAATTTTTTCTCAAATTATGGATTTTACTAAAATAACTTTCAATTTTCTAGCTTACTTTAAAGTGTCAAAAAAGAATTCTAACATTTGAAACCTGACTTGAGCATCTTTATGCTGCAGGGGATGTTGAGAGTGGAAAGAAGCTCCATGTGATACGTGGAGGAAAAAAGGGGGCAGAGGGCAGCCATGTTGGACATACCGCACATATCATTTCAATGGCTGTCTCGTCGGATGGCAAATTCCTGGTAAGAAGAATCTTCTGCTATGCCGAGAAAGAGAAATCAATTCCACGCAATTCTAGCAGTGTTGGCAGAAAGTTTTGAAGTTTGTTTTCTCCTCTGTGGTGGTGATGGTGATCTTTTAGTACAGTAGAGAGATTCTTCTTCATAGTTCTCTAGAATAGACTATGTTCAATAGATCCTCCTATATCAACTAACTGTTGATATGTGGGTTATACATTCAGCCTGTTCAGTGCTGTAGAATCTGTGTATCTTGAGAAATTTCCCTGAATCTAATCAATGGTTACAATAGGCACCTCTATTCATATAGACAGGCAATCTCCCTTTTTGCTCCAGGCAGTTCTATTGTTTATTCCAGCTGGACTCCTTTTCTCAACACCAAAACCAAACCAAAAGGCAGTTAAAGAATGAGATGTTTGAGTCATGCTACTGTAAGGAAAATATTAAGGCATTAAA
>NW_015392633.1:0-8138 GCF_001527695.2 Protobothrops mucrosquamatus
CAGCGTGGTGACTGGGTAATCAGTGGTTCAATAACAAAATCTTTAGTACATATCTCAGGTTACATCATCAGAAATTCCTTCTCTATTTCCCTTAACGTTTGTTATATTACATTTAGGCTAATAGATCTTTAATTATAACAAAGTTAGTTAAAACATTTATCAATATATTTTTTGCTTATGCATATCCATATCCTGTTTTTAAGTTTTACCTAATTTTTAATTTTTATATTACAATATCCATAGTGTTTTGAGTTTCGGGTAATCCAAATTTCTTTTATTTCACTACATAAAAGTTATCATATCTAGAATATACATATTACTTATAAATATATTCTTATCTTATTTCATAAACATTTTCTATTTCTCATCCTAATACATCATCACTTGCTGATAGAATGTCCTTTATTGTCTCAAGTCCATCATATATATTATCTGGGCTAAACAATAATTCGAAGCTAATTCCTAATCGTTAATTTCCATTTCCCTTATAAGTCTAAATCCTGAATATTAAGCCAATTAATCCCTTATTTTTTATCATTTAACAACAATATTTAAATCCAATAATCATATTTCCCTTCATCTAAAAATCTCCCTTAAGCCCATTAGTTGAGACTTTAGGATCCTCTATCATAAATCAAAAGATCCTATTTTTTTAAAATCTAATTCTGGCTTTCTTTTTGTGCCAACTAGGCTTCCATACCAATGCCTTGAAATCATCAAATAAATCTCCCTTCATTCTTGTACATATTGCTTGAACCAAGGGAGACCATCTAGTTATCAGTTTTCCAGAAAGACTGGCCCATTCATAGTTGTAGGTTGTTGTCCAGGTAGCTCCTTCAATACAATTTGGTCTTCTTGTTCCTCAGGTTTCTTCTGGTTTAGGTAGAGAGTCACGTCCAGCTTTATGGTTGTTATTTGGTTATCTAAGTTTTCAGTTAAAAACAAAGAAAGCCCAGTTGCCTTTTGAAAAAAGTACCTTAGGGACAACTTAAAACTGAAACAGCACTGAGTTGACTCTAGTATACTGGAATAGTTGGCAGTATGCACTTTTTATTTTTATAGCTTTTTTATTTAAAGAACAAAACACAAAAACAATAGCAATAGTGATGCATACATACATTGTGGAAGAGAAGGGAAAAAAATCAGTAAAAAGAACTGGAACAAAAAGATAAAAAACAGGTTCACACATTACAATTCTATATGTACTCGCAAAGGCAAAAATATAATTTTGTAATCACATTCTTTAGGGCAAAAGTATTCCAAAGAAATATATTTCTGACACATTTATATAGCAATTTTTAAATTTAATTTATAGCTGTATAAATATGTCCCATGTTTCAATTGTATTTATCCATACAAAGTCTTCAACTAGAGGCTCATAGTTGATGGCCAGTGAGATTTTCCCTCCGTTGAGGGAAAAGGGCCATAAATTTATCTTTCCAATATTGCTTAATACTGAGTCAACCCTGAGTTTATTAGTCTTTGGGACTCTAACATACAGATAGTCCTTGACTTACATTTCTTTAGTGACCATTCAAAGTTACAACATAACTGAAAAAAGTGACTTCTGACCGTTTTTCAGTTACGACCATTACGCCATCCCCATGGCCACCTGATCAAAATTTGGACGCTTGGAAACTGGCTCAGATTTACGACGGTTGCAGTGTCCTAGGGTCATGTGATCCTCTTTTCCGACTTTACGACCAGCAATGGGGAAGCCAGATTCACTTAACAACCCTGTTACTTAACAACTGCAGTGATTCACTTAACAACCGTGACAAGAAGGGTTGTTAAAATGGGGCAAAATTCACTGAACAATTGTCTCACTTAACAACGGAAATTTTGGGCTCTGTCGTGATCATACGTTGAGGACTGCCTGCACTAGAGTAGCTTGGCATCCTACAAATTTAATAGCTAACAATACTGTCATCCAAAGAGGGTCGGAGGGCAGTAAGGGGGTACTGGGGCTGGGCCAGCAGGGTGGGGTGAGGGGTGGGGAAGGAGGCAGCAATCAATAATAGTTTGTTATTTGGGCAGGTGAGGATAATCTAGAACAGGGGTCCCAAACCCCTGGTAAATGGACCGGCACCAGTCTGCACAAACGAGGGAAGCCACATCAGCGAGATGCAGGCAGCACGCGGAACTACGTCCCCTCTGGTCCGCAGAAAACCCTCTCTTCGCAGAATCTGTCCCTGGTGTTCAAAAGCTTGTGGGCCGCTGATCTAGAAGAGGGATCTTCAAACACGGCCTCATTTATAATTCATGGACTTCAACTCCCAGAATTCCTCAGCCAGCGTGCCTGAGGAATTCTGGGAGTTGAAGTCCATGAGCCATAAAAGGGCCGAGTTTGAAGACCCCTGTTTTAGAAAGTGAATTTAAAGAGAACGAATGGGAAGTGAAAGAATCCAGTGTTTTGCTTGAGCGCAGTTCAAAACAGATCACACTTCCGTCACTACCTATTAAGATTCTTTAGGAATCCTGTCAGTTATCAGTGGCTTTCTTTGAAAGCAGTGTTCCTGATTTTTGAGAGGATGGTGCCGGTCATATTTTTCCAATATTTCAGAGGTGCCCCTGCTGGCTCCACACAATCAGAAGTCTCAGAGGAGGGACAAGGGGAAAAGCAGCAAGAATGAGGCTCCAGAGGCACTAGTGGTTTATTCTGCTGTCGATGACCGATATGACCCCCCCCTTCATCCTCTAAAACAGGTGGGGAAAGATGGCCCCTTTATGACTTGTGGATTTCAACTCCCAGAATTCCCGAGTCAGCCATGCCATATTTTCTAATTTATACTGTTTCCCGTCTTCCCTTAAAACATGAACAGAATCCACGATGGACTGAGAATCAATGTCTCTACTAGGTAATTGACAGTCAAAGGAAAGTAAATTAATCAAGTAAAAATAGCAAATGGGATGGAAATCTTCTACTTCCTCAACCCCCCCCACCTAAAATAACTTACCCAGATCTAATCCATATATCAAAGGATAAGGTCTGTAAGCATAAATAGAGTTAATTAAATTAGGTCTCCCAGCGGAACTGTAGGTTCACAAGAATAAACCTGGAATTAAGGAGAAACTTCCTGACAGGGAGGAGAGTTAACCAGTGGAACAGCTTGCCTGCAGAAATTGTGGGCGCTCCATCAGTGGAGATTTTTAAAAAGAGGCTAGGCAGTCACTTGTCTGAGATGGTATAGGTCAGTGGTGGCGAACCTATGGCACGGGTGCCAGAGGCGGCACTCAGAGCCCTCTCTGTGGGCACGCATGCCGTCGCCCCAGTCCTAGGCCTTCAGCTGGGTTTTATAAAACCTTTTCACTTTAGGCCTCTGCCGCCATCTGCAAAAAAAAAAAAGTTCAATCAATCAGTCAATTTCAACTTCTCGCGGGGAAAAAAAAGATCTTGCAAAGTTGGAATTGATTGATTGAACTTTTTAGTCCCACCCAGTCTGCCATTACCACCACAGCCACACCCACCCAATGGGCCACGCCCAGCCAATTGGCCACACCCACCCAGCACCCGACGATGCATAAGTGGGTTTTGGGTTGCAGTTTGGGCACTCGGTCTCTAAAAGGTTCGCCATCACTGGTATAGGTTCTCCTGCTTGAGCAGGGGGCTGGACTAGAAGACCTCCAAGGTCCCTTCAAGCTCTATTCTATTCTAACTCAAGTGGTTCATCTTAGCTTGCTGTATCAAGCAGGCCTTCACCTTAAACCATATATTTACTTCTTCTGCCATAACAGCTTTGTGAATACAGCCACCTTGTTTCAACAGTTTTGTTTACCACATTGTGTTGAACTCAGCGGACACTTTGCTACTCGCTAAATATCCGAGCAGTTAAAAAGCTTACAAACATCCAAATACATTTGCAAACATTTCATCAATTCAATTGCAGTCCGAATAGCTCAGCCAGAGCCAGGAAGTTGACATCATGACATGAACAAAGAGCCAACGTTTCCTGTGCTTCCATCTCAATTCACAGCATCGTTTCAGACTGCGGAGAAAACATAGGACAAACAATGATCAATTCAGCACTGCAGAAGGACATTAAAGTGACAGACCTGCAATGACAAAAAAACATCTACTTTTGTTCCTGGATGAGGACAACCCAGGAGACCAAGGTCTATCCTGGTGAGTGACTTCAAGCTGGAGTGTGACTCTGACTAACCAGAATTGACCTTGACTTTCTTCTTGGGATCAGTTGTCCCCCAGCTCAAACTAATATGGGTTTTATTTAGGTGGTGGAATAAAATAAAATGTACCAATAAAGGAGTATATTTGTAGCTCTGGCTTGGGAATTCTGGGGGATGAAGTCCACACATCTTAAAGTTACTAAAGTTGAGAAACATTGCTTTGAGAGGGTCCTTGGTGCTCTCTGAGCTTGCTTGTTTTCTTGCAGATGTTTCATTACCTAACTAGGTAACATCATCAGTGCTAGTAAGGAGTCTCGTTTGCTGACAGCAAGCTCAGAGAACATCAAGGACCCCTCAAAATAAAATCTTTTGGCTTGACAAGGGGGAGGGAGGTAGAGGGAGTTTCCAACATGACCATAATGGAGTCCGTCCATTATGCTCCTAAGTCATGGTGGTCGTAAAACAGGTCACCCATGTGACCAATTTTACAACTTTTTTTTGAGGCAGCCAATTGTTCACCATGGGCTGGTTTTGCTGAAAACTGCAAGTAAATGCTGGTTTTCGACAAAAACATCACAAAATGTGATCGTGACTATGGAGATTCTCAGTCATCCAGGTCATGGTTATTCTAAAATGTTTTTTTCAGGAGGCAACTGGACTTTCTTGTTTTTATTTGAAGATGTTTTGCTTCTCATCCAAGAAACTTCTTCAGCTCTCATCAGATGGTGGGGAATTGAAGGATTTTTATTCCTTGCAGACAGCTGGTCATTTGCATTCTTCCAAGTAGCCTCAACGACTCTCTAAAAGAATGTAAATGACCAGCTGTCTGTAAGGAGTATAAATCCTTCCATTCCCCACCATCCAGTCAGAGCGGAAGAAGCTTCTTGGATGAGAAGCAAAACATCTTCAAAGAAAAACAAGAAAGTCCAGTTGCCTCCTGAAAAAGCACCTTTAGGAAAACATGGTCATGTGGCTGCAGGAAGCCGCAAACAGCCATAAGTGCTATGAAGAGATGGGGGGGGGGGGAAGATGGACAGCCCTTAGCTTAGTATTTTGGAAGCTGGTTGTAAGTACCTCTGAGGAGGTCCGTTGTAACTTCAAACGGTTGCTCAGCAACTGGTCATAAGTGGAGGTCTATCTATAGAAAAAGATGAGAAGGCAGAAATGACCAAAATCAACCAAGTTAAGGAGATTGAGAAGCCTTCAGTCATCAGGAACTGAACTTGATTTGGTGCCCTCAAATTTATTTAACTGCAATTCACAGGAGACCAGAAAAGGAGCAGCAGACAACACCACAATCGTCTGTTACTTCTTAAGGCTTCCAAAATGAGCTCTTCAACAATCTGGGGACAGCTCTCCCCTTCCCAGAAGAGGCTGCAGAAATCCCTGATTGTGGGAGAGAAACTCCTCTCCTTCTCCAGTGCCAACATTCAGTTCAACCTGGTCAGAACTGGCAGCTGTTTTGCTGCAAAAGGGAGAAAAACAGGGAAGTTCCCATCTAGTTGTATAATGGGAAGCTTCTGCTCCCTCTTGATGGGTCACTTCCCTGAGGAGATGAATTCCTGGATATGTTCTTCACCTCTGTTCTAGACTTGTCTTTTTCTCTTCTCCTCCATCCCTGAGTACCACCACCATGATGGATTTTCCCTCCAGCCCAGCCATCTGCCCCCTTCTCCTTCCAGATCTCCTTCTCCCTCACCCCATCCTTTCTCAGGGAGAACCTCCATTTCTGGGGTCAAAGTTGCTCCCGGCTCCTTCCCTCATCTCTCCTACTTCAAAGCTGAGGGTCCAAAAAGACAGAATTGGAGCCAAGTAGTCACAGCAGAGAAGCTGATTGGAGGGGTGCCAGTGTATAACCAGCTTGGTCTAGTAGTGAAGGCACCAGGTTAGACACTAGGAGACAGTGAGTTCTAGTCCCGCCTTATATACGAAAACAGGCTGGATGAATTTCAGCCAATCACCAGGAAATGGTGAATTCTAGTCCCGCCTTAGGCATGAGGGACTAGTAACTCTCTCTTTCAACCCACCCCACCTCACAGGATTGTTGTTGTGGAGAAAACAGAAGGAGGAAGAGTACTATGTCTGTCCCCCACAATGAGTTACTTATAAATAAATAAATATAAAGTAATTGTCAAGTTTCGAAGCATGATTTTGCAGGTATTTATTGCTAATTTATTGCATAATTATTGCTTTTCAGCTGCCAATGAACTCCGGGGAGGGGGGGAGGACAGAAAGGAAGGGTTTGGAATGCAGACATCAAAGATTCAGAAGCCAGACCGTGAGACTCAAGGACATTGCACCAGGTGTTTGACCAGACCCAGAGACACTTTCTCATAACAATATTTTTCTACTTGATTGGGCAACGCGACCTGACCCAGAGGGAGGAAGGAGAATTCCATGCTTTTACTATATGGGTTTGGGAGGGATATTGCCAGAGCTGGTTTTGCTTTCATGTGTGCCAAAATGAGGTACTCAATAAAGTTTTACATTAAGAGATTGGAATTTCTCGAAGGTGTTTGCTTGGTTGGGTTCGTCAGTTGAAACCTTGACAGTAATAAAATAAAATAATAAAGATGGGATACAAATCTAAACAGACAAACCTACCTGAAGGGCTCCAGGCAGCCTATAATATTTTTATAGCAGGCTGAAAAATTTTTGAACCTGGACTGTTCCCCAATCCTACCCGCCCGTTATTCTCACTGACATCTTTGCTTGCATTTGCTCTCAGATACATTTCACAACCTGGACTTTGATTCTCGCATGCAAAACACAAAAATATTTGGTAATAATTCTACTCACAAGAAGGGTCATTCCTAGGATCATCCTCTTCTTTCCTGAATCCTAGATTGCAGAAAGAGAGAGCAAAAAGAGGAGATGTTAGGAGAAAAGCCCAGGGGAAGCCGGTCAATGATGGGAAGGCGTAAGCTTTAATGACCTCACTTCAAAAGATGCATATTGCAAAAGCTGGTGCCTTTTAACAAAATGTGTTAATCTGAAAAAGGGTTTCCAAGGTCTGGGGGGGGGGAATAGGACTTTAATGTTCTCCAAAAAGAAGACAGATGGGAAGGCCTGGGAAAAAAACCAGAAAAATTGGGGGAAAACAGTTTGTTCAGTTTTTTCCAAATGGTTTTGGAATAAAAAGGAAAAAAAACAGGAAAAACTCCCCCCCCCTGTTTTTTCCCCATTTTTATCTGGGTTTTTTCCCCCAGGCCTTCCCATCTCTATTTGGGACTAACCAAATCTCAGGGAGGGGAGATTATTGCCCTGTTTCCAAAAGGAGGAGCAGGAACAGAGATGGTACCCTTTCTGGATCCAACCAAAAGACATTGCCGACGCATCAGGAATCAAAGCATGACAACCTCACATGGCAACAGGTCTTCCAAATATGATCAAATCAGTCCCTGTTTTAGGACAGAGAATCCCAGGATCCTGGCTTTGATACAAATGGATCGTGTTAAGATATTCAGATTTAGTAGCTGAGTAGTGGGGTTGTGCAGTGTTGTGGCTCCGTCTTGTGAGCCCCTCTTATCGGAGGAAGAAGGCTCCGAACATGAAGGAGAGGAGATGGCCAGGCCTCCCTCTCCAGGACCCTCCTCCCTGGCAATGCCTCCGGTGTCTCCCGACGGAGAAGAGCTTGACCAGGAGCCAGGTGTTTCGGAGAGTGATGAAGAGGCGTTATGGCTGGATCCACGCCAGCGTAGGCGCGACAAGCGTGCACAGCAGAAAAGGAGGTGTGCCAGAGATTAAGCTGAGTCACTGGACCACACCCCACAGGTTATATAAGGGTGGTGGTGGCCATTTGGACCTCTGTGATGGACAAAAGCTGAATCTCTGGCGAAGTAGTTTGCTGTGGCTTTAAACTGTGTGTATTGTTTTTTGTTTCTGTGTTCTTGGAGTAAAAGGTCTTGGCAGGCAGCTACGGAGCTGCTGCCAAGTTTCTTATCTGTGAAGTGGTGTCTGGAGAAGTCTTTAACCCTCGGCTGGCTGTTTGGGTGTGTGGGTCGGACGGGGAC
>NW_015392633.1:9044-17443 GCF_001527695.2 Protobothrops mucrosquamatus
AAGCTGAATCTCTGGCGAAGTAGTTTGCTGTGGCTTTAAACTGTGTGTATTGTTTTTTGTTTCTGTGTTCTTGGAGTAAAAGGTCTTGGCAGGCAGCTACGGAGCTGCTGCCAAGTTTCTTATCTGTGAAGTGGTGTCTGGAGAAGTCTTTAACCCTCGGCTGGCTGTTTGGGTGTGTGGGTCGGACGGGGACAGAACATGCAGTGACCGAAAACACACAAGGGTTGTTGTCAACATCCAGCTTGAAGATCCAAATAAATCATCAGATTCACTCTGTTTCTGAAAATCTTACTGCTTAATAAATACACGGCATGGTAATGTCAAAGCAAAATTAACTTTGAGGTTCCCAGACACCAGTTCATAGAATTAAACAAATAGAACAAATATACAGACAGACATGGATTAGGGGTTTTAATTCCTAATCCACGTCTATATGCATGTATATTTGTTTTTATGTATTTCCAGGTTCATTCTTTTTTTGAGGAGGCGATATGTCAAGAATGAAACTTTGGCAGCTACGTGCCTGTTCATTTCGACTTGCCATTTCTTTAGGCGTCATGTATGTTTGTTTTTAACTATGTACCGATTGGTTGGAGAGTGCTGGCTCCTGCCTGAGGCAAACTGCATTGTGATTGATTGCTGTGGGTGTGGCGGAGGGGGACTGTCCCTTTTTTCCCGCCTTTTTTCTTCTGTGTGCCTTTTGCCCTCTGTGATTTACCTCACAATGCTCCTGTTTGCCTGACTATCTAGTCTGCTGTATATAGAGATGTTAAATATATTTATTTATATAAACCTACAAGTTCATGTCAGCGTCTCTGACTTTATTTGGACAGCTGCTGTGCAATTCCCTGACAGTATCACCTGATTATCAATGATCAATGGATCATTCCCCAGGAGGGAAGGGAAATGGAGAAAGCAGCAAGCAGAAGCAGCACCTGGGAGGGGAGGAAGATTTTCATTGAAGCCCTTCTCTTTGAACAAAGCCTTTGAAAGGGACAGACCTGGAATGCCTCTTCCCAACTCAGAAGAAGACAGGACTGTCCAAACCTTGGACTCAGCTGAACTGAGACTGGAATCCCAGCAAGAGGCTGAGATCTCAGATGTTCGTTATGTCGGCTGGGAAAACAGGGAAAAAGGAAGCCCAGAAACAGAAGAGAAACAGTTTGGTCTAGTGCAATGGTTCTCAACCTTTTTAATGCCGCGACCCCAACCGGTCGTAAGTCGAGGACTAAACCGGTCATAAGTCGAGGACTAAACCGGTCGTAAGTCGAGGACTACCTGACCGGTCGTAAGTCGAGGACTTTCCCTGCCCGGGAGCGCCATGCATGCGTGGTTCCGCCCCCTGCGCCGGCCGAGGCGTAGCTGGCAAGCGGCAGAGATGGAGCAGGCCGACCACCAGCTGGCCCAGCTCAAGGGAGGTAAGGCACCCGCCGGAAAAGGGGAAAAAATGGTGGACAGCCTTGCTTGGTGACCCCCGTGAAATGGTCGATCGACCCCAAATGAGGTCGCGACCCATAGGTTGAGAACCAGGCACTGGCCTACAAAGCAGAAGCCCATGCTTGAGATCAGGTCCTGCCTTAGCCATGAAAGCCAGCCAGGTGACCTTGTGCCAGTCACATAACCACCTCACAGGGTTATTGTTGTGGAGAAAATAATAGGAGGCAGGTGTGTTGAATATGTTTACAACCCTGAGTTATTTGTGAAAATAATAAAGGCAGGTACTAAATAAATGAATACATAAATAAACAAGTAAGCAGCAAGTAAGCAAAGAAGTTAGCTAGCTCCCCAAAGGGAGACACATGGGAGAAATTGACCCATCTTTCAATCACCCAGAAAAGGATACTTACTGAGAAATGCCAAGGTAGAAGAAATTGCACACACCAAGATAACGCCAGCCACACTAACACCGATGATAAGCCCCAGACTGGAACTGGATTCTGGAACTGGATTGGGAGAAAGAACAAATCACTCCATGGAACCATAAAATATCTACTTATTGGGGGAAAAGATCTCAAACAGCGAGAAAGATAAGGGATCTACCAAGTTAAGAAATGTCAGATGCCTTTACGTCAGAGGAGACGTCAACATTTTTATTCCACACATTCTACAGGCTATTCACTCTGAAGGATAACTTTCCGAAGGGTGAAGTGTTGGAAAAGCCTTTCTACCTTTGAAAAGATCGTGTTTGCAGAAAGGCAGCAAGCAGAATCTTTCTCTCTTTATTTTATTTATTTTCATTTCTTAACAAGAATAAAATACAAAACAGGAAAAAGAAAAAACATAGAACATTAACAGTGAAAATAAAGAAAGAAAATTTGAGGTGTAGAAAAAAGAAGGGAAAAAGAAAAAAACCCAAATGTCAGATATATCTAACGATGAACATAAAGTAGCCAACCTGGCTGGATGCTGAAAGATGAATTTTAAAAAAACTGATAGGTTTTCCTCCCTTTACATTAACAGGTCTACAAATAGTTATAAGTTTTCCCATCCTTATTTAGCAAAATACTATATTACGTAAACAAATATTCCAGATGAGAGAATCTATGTATCTAACAATCAAATCGACCCAACATCATAATATATATGTAAATAGAAAGATAAAAAGCCAATAGGTTAACCCAAATGTTATCCTAATCTTCAAATCCCCGTTAACCATCTGTTATTGTATTTAACACGTAGAAAGTCCACAGATGATTTCCAGTCTCTTATAAAGCTGTCTAGTCCATTGCCTAATCAAGGCAGTTAATTCTGCCATCTCTGCTAATTTAGTCAACTTTAAAATCCAATCTTCAACAGTCAGCATCTCTTTTCCTCTCCAATGCTTAGCAAATGCAATCTTTCTGAAGGATTGAAAGGTTTTTTCCAGCTAGCGTCTTTGAGAAACACATGGTTGCTTGGCAAATGGACTACGCTCCACGCTGGGCAAATAGAATAGAAAATAGAGTAGAGTAGAGTAGAGTAGAGTAGAGTAGAGTAGAGTAGAGTAGAGTAGAGTAGAATAGAGTAGAATAGAATAGAATAGAATAGAATAGAATAGAATAGAATAGAATAGAATTTGGCTCAAGCAGGAGGACCTATACCATCCCAGACAGATGATTGTCCAGTCTCTTTTTAAAAACTTCCAGCAATGGAGTGCACACGATTTCTGGGGGTAACCTGTTCCACTGGTTGATTGTCCTCACTGTCAGGAAGTTTCTCCTTAATTCCAGGTTTTTTCTCTCTTTGATCAGCTTCCAACCATTGTTTCTCGTCCTTCCCTCTGGTGCTCTGGTGAACAAGCTGACCCCCTCTTCTTTGTGGCAGCCCCTCAGATACTAGAATACTGCTATCATGTCTCCCCTATTGCTTATCTTTAGACTGGCCAAACCCAAGTTCCACAGCCATTCTCCGTACGTTTTGGTCTCCAGGCCTCTGATCATCTCAGTTGCTCTTCTCTGACATGCCATCTGACATGCAACCCTGTGGCTATCAAAGAAGCTGGATAAACTGGTCTGCTCCAAAATGGGTCCTGGCAGGAATCAGCTGGTAGGAATTACTGGGAGTTCTGCGGCAACGGCTTGAAACCTAATGCAGTTTTAGTTAAGTTAATGCAGTGCTAGGCTGCATTAACAGAGGGATAGAATCAAGATCAGGTGAAGTGTTAATACCACTTTACAATGCCTTGGTAAGGCCACACTTGGATCCAGCTTTGGTCACCACGATGTAAAAAAGATGTTGAGAATCTAGAAAGTGCACAAAGAAGAGCAACAAAGATGATCAAGGGACTGGAGGCTAAAACATATAAAGAACGGTTGCTGGAATTGGGTATGTCTAGTTCAGAGGTCTTCAAACTTGGCCCTTTTGTGACTTGTGGACTTCAACTCCCAGAATTCCTCAGCCAAGTATGCTGGCTGAGGAATTCTGGGAGTTCAAGTCCACAAGTCATAAAAGGGCCAAGTTTGAAGTCCCCTGGTCTAGTTTAATGAAGAGGACGAGGGATGACATGATACCGTAGCAGAAGAGGGAGTGAAGCTATTCTCCAAAGCACCTGAGGGCAGGGCAGAAAGCAATGGATGGAAACTGATCAAAGAGAGAAGCAACCTAGAACTAAGAAGAACTTTCCTGATAGTTGGAACAATTAATCAGTGGAACAACCTGCCTCCAGAAGTTGTAAATGCTCCAACACTGGAAGTTTTTAAGAAGAGACTGGACAACCATTTGTCTGTAATGGTATTGGGTTCCTGCCTGAGCAGGGATTGGACTAGAAGTCCTCCAAGGTCCCTTCCAACTCTACTACTACTACATTGTTATTGTTGTTGTTGTTGTTATTATTATTATTATTATTATTATGTTGGTTGTAGTTGTTGTTGTTGTTGTTATATATCTTGGCACAATTTCTCTCCCATAATCCTCCGGCTGTAAAAAGAGCCCAGCCTTTCCCTCCCTGCAGCCTCTCACCCTTCAGGTCCAGGTCCAGAGGTTGCTGCAAGCCATCGTGCTCCACGTGGCACCGATAGCGGCCCCTCTCCTTGGGATCGATCTGGATTCCGAGCGAGTAATAGTAGGTCCCATCTGAGTTGGGGGCCAGAGACTCATGGAAGGTGTCTTGCAGCCAGAATTCCCCATCCCTCGTCCAGGAGGCATCGATCTCCCTGGGGTAGAAGCCGTGGATTCGGCAGACGTGCCTCTCCATACCATCGGCTTCTGTCCTGCTGCTCATCGTCACCACTGGAGGAACTGGGGGAAAAAAAGAGGGGGTGTTAGAATCAAAATTGAGCCTCCCCAGAAATCAGTTTGACTTGTGCATCGCATGTGGAACCAGAACTCTAGGAGTCTCCAAATAAATCAAGCTGCTCTGAATAGTTTCTTTCGGCCGGAAAAACAGACATAAAAGCACTTCATTAAATACAGGTAATCCTCAATTTACAACATTTAGTGACTGTTCAAAGTTACAACAGCACAGGAAAAAGTGACTTAGTTTTTCACACTTAATGACCGTTGCAGCATCCCATGGTCACATGATCAAAATTCAGATGCTTGGCAACTGACTTGTATTTATGATGGTTGCAGTGTCCAGGGGTCATATGATCACCTTTTACCACCTTCCGACAAGCAAAGTCAGCGGGGAAGCCATATTCTCCTAACAACCGTGTTACTCATTTAACAACTGCTGTGATTCACTTAACAACTATAAGAAGTCGTAAAATGGGGCAAAATTCACTTAACAAATTTCTCGCTTCGCCACAGAAATTTTGGGCTCAATTGTGACTGTAAGTCGAGCTGTATTATTATTTTCTCTGTTGCCTTGCAAGTACACTGAGTGTTTCTGTCCCGGAGACAAATTCCTTGTGTGTCTAATCACCTGTGGCCAAATCAAGTTGATTTGATTTGATTCAAATTAACTCTTCTGGTCCTGCTTCCTGTCTGGATTCCGTTACAAGATTGACCCTACTATTTCCACTTCTAGAGACTGATTTAAAAAAAAAAATATCAGAGAGGGCTAAAAACAAGGGTAGGATCAAGGCTGCAATCGCTTGGACGACTTCCCAGATTCTTTCTTGGAGATAAGCTCAAGGCAGGATGAGGCCATTCCTGGCACGTCTGGAACCCGGTTAAATAATGACTCTGAACAGCCATCCAAAAGAGAATCAGAGGAGGCTTCACCTGGGGAACGCCTGCAGGGGCAGACAGCCAGCGAAGAGGAGGAGGAACTGCCTCCTGCACCTGATCCGAGAGCCCACAGGGCAGAGAAAAGGCAGGAGCAATGGAGGTCAGCCAGACTACTCGGGTGGAGAAGGCCCTGCCCATCTTGATGGGCTGCACTGGGAAACTGGCTATTTAGGACAGCAGGAATAGGGAGGCGTTACTGGGAACGTGTCAGTTTGCCGGCTGTTTCTTTCCCCGTCATGCTTCCTGCTTCACTGTTTGGAATCGTGCCTTGGAGACTCTGAACTTTTCTTGCTAAGTGAGCTTTCGTATGTGTATTTAATTTTGGCCTAGTGGATTTAAGTTTGTTTGGTGGAGCTATTTGTTTGAGCAACTTTCACTTATTTATGGACTATTGACCAGTTGCTTTGTGGACTAATCTTGGCTTGATTGTGGCTGGGCCTATAGGGACAGTTCTGAATATTGGTAAAGGGAATTACTGGGGAACATTAATAAACTCACTAAACCACGGTTACCTGGGTGTGAGTGAGTGGGGCAGCACATCGGCTGACGATAGCCAGCAGAAAACAAGCCAACTGGGTCATCTGGCCTGTTCTTTGCCAGCAAACCTACACAGGAAACATTTGCAACACCTAAGCAGATGCAGCTCCCATACTTTCTCTCTGGCTGTTTCTCCATACCTTCCCTCAAGGATATCTCCGATCTGTAGTGGTCGTTCTTCTGCAGCCACTCCATGCAGGTGCTCTCCAGGTAACCTGTGAAACGCTGCTTGATGGCGGTTTCGGCCTCCCATTTCCGCTTGATCCCCTGGGCTTCTTTGTCAGCTGCTGTCCAGATGCCGGTCGCCATCTCGTAGTCAAGGAAATCCCACCCATCATAGCCATACTGCCAACGGCCGCTCCTTTTCCCATCTTCCCCTATTTCACAGAAGATCATCATCTGGACGATGTGAAAGCCTAAAAGAAGCATCCCCAAGGTTAGGAGGAAAAGCTCTCTAAGAAATCAGAGAAAAGACAAGGATTACAGGAACAGATCTTGAAGGCCAGTCGAGGTTGAAATAGAATTTGGGATCTGTAAGACAGATTTTTTCACTATAACGGAACTCACTATAAACAAGGCTGGGAAATTCCTCATGCAGTCCAAAATTCCTTAATTAAGACAGGATTTCTTAGAGGCCCATATCTCCCGGCACTGGAGTGAAGTTGCCTCTCCTGAGATCACTTTTAGATAACTCGAAATTGTGAAGGCAAAAGATCTATCTTGTTAGCATTTGTGGATGATATTATTTACAGATGTTGAGACTCTAGAAAGAGTGCAGACAAGAGCAACAAAGATGATCAGGGGACTGGAGGCTAAAACATATAAGGAACGGTTGCTGGAATTGGGTATGTCTAGTTTAATGAAGAGGAGGATGAGGGGGGACATGATAGCAGTGTTCCAATATCTCAGGGGCTGCCCCAAAGAACAGGTGGGGTCAACCTCTTCTCCAAAGCACCTGAGGGCAGGACAAGAAGCAATGGATAGAAACTAATCAATGAGAGAAGCAACCTAGAACTAAGGAGAAATTTCTGGACATTTAGAACAATTAACCAGTGAAACAATTTGCTTCCAGAAGCTATGAATGCTCCAACACTGGAAGTTTTTAAGAAGAGATCTTGACAAAAATTTGTCTGAAATTGTATAGGGTTTCCTGCCTGAGTGGGGGGTTGGACTAAAAGATCTCAAAGGTTTATTCTATTCTATTCTATTCTATTCTATTCTATTCTATTCTATTCTATTCTATTCTATTCTATTCTATTCTCTGTTATTGCTATGAAAATTATATGGATGTACAGATAGCCTTATGACAGTTAGGGTTAGCGACTGTTCAAAGTTAGATGGGCCTCCCCAAAGGTACTTACAATCTGATTCCGAAACCAACAGCTATTTCCCTCCCTGTGGTCACATGACTGTATTTCAGGTACTCAGCAACCACTGTGTATTTACTGCCATTTGCAGCTTTCCATAATCACGTGATTGCAATTTGTGACATTTTTTGCCTCAAACTGGCATTTTCTTCCAATTTCTAGCAAAAACAGCCCATGACCACATGGGAATTAGGGAGGTGGATCGTCTTCAGAGACAGAATGGACTCCTTCCCAGCCGGTTCCAGCCTGACTCCAAGGTCGCTGAGCCCTGAGGATGACCCACTATCTGTCCTATACTTCAGCATTCTCAAAACAATCTTTCAGCACTGTAATGGCTGCTGGTGGACTGGTCAGGGGGTTTGGGTTTCTGTGGGGGAAGAATAGCTTGGTGCTTTGCGCAGGAATGTTAGATTCCACTTGGTCTTACTGCAACCACTGTCTCTCGGTAAAAGTTCTTTTGATGAACCACACGGCATCAAGAGTTGTCCTTTCCTGAGAGGGGCAGTAGGGGCAAGTCCTTACACTTATGAGCCAGCCCCTTGAAATGAACATGCCACGACCGAACAAAATACCTCTTGCACATCACATCACAGAGAGCATTGCCTGTTTTCCCTCGTAGGAATTTACATTTCCATTAAATAAAGTTTGTTCTGATGAAATTGGCTTTTAGTGCCCAGTTTCTGGAGAATCCAGAAGGAGACAACACACAGTGTTTCTCAACTATGGCTCTTTTAAGAGGAGTGGACTTCGACTCCCAGAATTCCCCGTCTGACCTCCATTTCCATGGACATTTGGAAGAATACCCCTCCCTTCCGTGCATGAGGAGAGTTGTCAGCATAGAAACAT
>NW_015392634.1:0-2563 GCF_001527695.2 Protobothrops mucrosquamatus
TTTTCTTTTATTCTTGTTCTTTCTTTATTCTCTCCCTACTTCTTTATATTCTCCTACAGTACTGTGTTTCTGCTCCAGTTCCACATCTTTTTGCCCTCACCCATAAAGTGGCCCTTTGATTCAAATTGTTTAGAATTTGTCCTCTTCTCCCTTCCTTTTCTGATGAGCACCGGTGTTTTCTGTCTCTCTGTGTGTGTGTCATGCAGTCTTCGGTGACTGTGTAATTTGGAGGTCAAGGCAATGAATCATTATGGAGAGATTCATCTTGAAATCTCTGCCACTTTCTCTTCGGTATTTTTTTCATAATCAGCCGTGCAAACAGCTCTTTTGGCAACTGTTAAATAAAGCTTCTTTTCTTTTTTTTTTTGAAAGAAAAAACATGAAAGCAAAATACTTAAGGCGGTAGCAAAGCAACCTGTTCCCATTTGGGAGGGGGGAAAAAACATTTTGGTCAAACCGTTCATCAAATTTCAGGACAGTTAACTAAGGAAATATTGATGCTAAATGTTCTTTGCAGGTAGGATTGTGAGGCCGGTGTGACATGTCACACCAAGCCAGAGTCTAATTTGACCAGGGAAGGTAGATGATGAGTTGGGAGGAATTCTTTTGATTTATCTGTAAAACATGACTGTACTGTGGGGTCCTTGGTGCTCTCTGAGCTTGGTTGCTTTCTTGCAGACGTTTTGTTACCCAGCTAGGTAACATCATCAGTATTAGATAGGAGTGGGGTTTGTGGAGAGGAGGAGGGGGGGAGGAGGAGGAGGAGGAAGAGAAGGAGAAGGAGAAGGAGAAGGAGAAAAAGAAGATGGAAGATGGAAGATGGAAGATGGAAGATGGAAGATGGAAGATGGAAGGAGAAGAAGAAGAAGAAGAAGAAGAAGAAGAAGAAGAAGAAGAAGAAGAAGAAGAAGAAGAAGAAGAAGAAGAAGAAGAAGAAGAAGAAGAAGAAGAAGAAGAAGAAGAAGAAGAAGAAGAAGAAGAAGAAGAAGAAGAAGAAGAAGAAGAAGAAGAAGAAGAAGAAAGTTGGAAGGGACCTTGAAGGTCATCTAGTCCAACCCCCTGCTCAGGCAGGAAACTCTATACCATTTCAGACAAGTGGCTGTCCAGTCTCTTCTTAAAAACTTCCAGTGTTTGTCTATGAAGTAAAAGGCTGCTTGTCGGTCGGTGTTTGTGTAACTTGTGTTGTATGCGTGTGACAAGCACCTGCAACATAACACCCCGGACTTAACAATTGTCGATAAGAAAGACAAAAAAGCCTGGATAGTGGACGTGGCAGTGCCTGGAGACAGCAGAATAGATGAGAAAGAACTGGAGAAGATAACAAAATACAAAGACCTACAAATAGAAATAGAAAGACTGTGGCAAAGGCAAGCAAGGGTAGTACCAATAGTAATAGGCGCCTTGGGTGTAATCCCAAAACAACTGGAGCACCACTTGAACACCATCATCGGCATTGACAAACTCACCATTAGTCAATTGCAAAAGGCAGCCTTACTAGGAACTGCTTCCATCCTGCGACGAGATCTGTAATACCATCAAACATCCACATCTGCCTATCCCAGGTCCTTGGGAAGGACTCGATAGGTAGACAAAAATGCCAAATCCAGTCTGAACATCTGGCTGACTGTGCGATGATCAATAATAAAAGTTGGAAGGGACCTTGGAGGTCATCTAGTCCAACCCCCTGCTCAGGCAGGAAACCCTATACTGTTTCTGACAAGTGGCAGTCCAGTCTCTTCTTAAACAGTTCCAGTGTTTGTCTATGAAGTAAAAGGCTGCTTGTATTGTTGGTGTTTGTGTAACCTGTGTTGCGTGTGTGTGTGTGTACACAGAAATAAAAAGCTGCAAGAATAAATGGACATCGGTGACACGCGGCTCAAAATAAGTAAATTTGACCACAGCAATCCCCACCGACAGGAAATCTTCCCATTTCTCCAAGGGGGAAGATATTTGCAGGAGATTCAATGATGTTAATAATAAATAAGCAACAAAATCCCCCTCCTCACACACACACACACACACACACACACACACACCCATGCTGTTTCGGTTCTCCCTTTTGAGCATATTAAATCCGAAGGAAAGATGTGTTATTAAGTTTTGCCTTACCTTTTTATTATTTCGTGCGCGAGAAAGGAAAGGTTTCATTTACCTAATTCATTTTTTTTTCAGCGCAAGGATTTCTTTTTTTTATGCTTGCTTATTGCTTCAATTTAATTCCCTCCTCTGCATGCTGTGTGTGTGGATATATAGATATATATTTATTCCTTCCATCAAATTCATCCTTCAATTGAGGGGGTGGGTTCCTTAATATACCGACTGTCTAGACAGGGGCTGTGGACTTTGGGGGCCCTGATGGAATTGTATTATTATTATTATTATTATTATTATTATTATTATTTTAATTTGTATACCGCCCTTCTCCCATAGGACTCAGGGCGGTTCACAGCATATTAAAAACAAATAATATACACAAAATACAAAAAAATTACAAAATACAAAAATACAAAAATACAGAAAATAAACCCCGATAAAAGCCGAATTAAAACCAAATATTACAAGC
>NW_015392634.1:5770-8059 GCF_001527695.2 Protobothrops mucrosquamatus
CTTCTAACCGAAGCCAGGGAACAAGAGTCTGATCTCAAGGGACAGTCCTTAAGTCCCTAAGTCCTCCCGAACCCAGTCCTCTAGGCCAAGGCGGGCCAAGTCCGAAAACCAAGCCCCAAGTCCTCTAGGCCAAGGCGGGCCAAGTCCGAAAACCAAGCCCCAAGTCCTCACCTGGCCGAGGCCGTTGGAAGGGCCGTTGTAATAGTTATTATTTCTTTTATTAATTATTAATTATTTCATTTTATTAGTCTCCTGCTTGAGCAGTGGGCTGGACTAGAAGACCTCCAAGGTCCCTTCCAGCTCTGTTCTATTCTATTCTATTCTATTCTATTCTATTCTATTCCATTCCATTCCATATTTCCTATCCTATCCTATCCCATTCCATATTTTCTATCCTATCCTATCCTATCCTATCCGATCCTATCCGATCCTATTCCATTCCATATTTTCTATTCTATTCTATTCTATTCTATTCTATTCTATTCTATTCTATATTTCCTATCCTATCCTATCCTATCCTATTCTATTCCATTCCATTCCATATTTTCTATCCTATCCTATCCTATCCTATCCATTCCATTCCATTCCATTCCATATTTTCTATCCTATCCTATGCTATCCTATCCTATGCTATCCTATCCTATGCTATCCTATCCTATCCTATCCTATCCTATCCTATTTATTTAGAGTATGACATGATATACACGGACTTACAATGTACGTTAACATTTTACCTAAATTAAAAACACACCAGTACGATATGAATGAATACGGACAGGTCCTCGACTTGTAACAGTTTATTAATGACCTTTTGAAGTTACAACGGCACTGACATAACTGACTTATCACCGTTTTTCACACTTATGACCGTTGCAGCATATCCCAGGGTCACGCGATCAAAATTAAGACGCTTGACAACTGGTTCATACTTACGGCAGTCCCAGGAATCATGTGATCTCCTTTCGCGATCTCCCGGCCAGCAAAGTCAACGGGGGGAGGGGAGCAAAATCACTTAACAACCGTGTGACAAACTTCACAACTGCAGTGATTCATTGAACGACGTCAGCAAAGCTCCCTTAACAACTGTCTGACAGTTGTTGGGAGTTTTGGGGCTCAATTACGGTCGTAGGTTGAGGACTACCGCTAAGAGCAAAGTCCTAAACCTCTCTCTGCCTTGGTCCAAACCGAAATCGTTAGGGGAATATATTGGCGAATGTCAAAACTCTCTGAATTTATGATAATCAAAATTTAGGCTGCTTAATTCTACCCTGCGTGAACTGCTTAAAAAAATCTGAACGGCAAGGCAGAGTAGAGATGAGCCGATGTTTTTTTGTTTTTTGTTTTTTGGCAGCCATCCTGTCCAGAACTGATCAGGAGCAAATCGCAATATGTTGTTGAACGTGAGCATTGTAAGTGCCAATTTGGCAGCCCCTCCGGTTTTGTCGTGTTTCCTGCCTTTACAGTTTCATCTGTGCAGCTTTTCCAGGATCTCAGCTGTTTGGGTCCCCCCCCCCTCTCGCTTCCTTCAGATGTTGGTGTGGATGCTCCATCACTGGAGATTTTTAAGAAGAGACTGGACAGCCATTTGTCTGAAATGGTATAGGGTCTCCTGCTTGAGCAGGGGGCTGGACTAGATGACCTCCAAGGTCCCTTCCAGCTCTATTCTAATTAAATTGATTGAAGATAGATAGATAGATAGAGAGAGAGAGAGAGAGAGAGAGAGAGAGATGAGAGAGAAATTAGATAGATAGATAGATAGATAGATAGATAGATAGATAGATAGATAGATAGATAGATATGATAGATAGATAGATAGATAGATAGATAGATAGATAGATAGATGAGAGAGAGATGAGATAGATAGATGAGAGAGAGAGAGAGAGATGAGATAGATAGATAGATAGATAGATAGATAGATAGATGAGAGAGAGAGATGAGATAGATAGACATAGATGATAGATAGAGATGAGATAGTTAGATAGAGATAGATAGATAGATAGATAGATAGATAGATAGATAGATAGATAGATAGATAGATGAGAGAGAGATGAGATAGATAGATGAGAGAGAGATGAGATAGATATAGATGACCGAGACCGCCTTCTGCCACAGATTCCCTCCCATAGACCGGTACGCTCCCACAGAGTGGGTCTCCTCAGGGTGCCGTCGGCCAAGCAATGTCGGCTGGCGACCCCCAGGGGGAGGGCCTTCTCTGTGGGTGCCCCTGCCCTCTGGAACGAACTACCCCCCGAGATCCGGATGATTCCGGATCTCCTTACTTTCCGCCGC
>NW_015392634.1:10679-12587 GCF_001527695.2 Protobothrops mucrosquamatus
GGGACCTTGGAGGTCTTCTAGTCCAGCCCCCTGCTCAAGCAGGAGATCCTATATCATTTCAGACAAGTGGTTGTCCAGTCTCTTCTTAAAAGCCTCCAGTGATGAAGCACCTACAACTTCTTGATTATCTATCTATCTATCTATCTATCTATCTATCTATCTATCTATCTATCTATCTATCTATCTATCTATCTATCTACCTACCTACCTACCTACCTACCTACCTACCTACCTACCTACCTACCTATTTATCTATCTATTTCGCCTATCATATCTCTCTCTCTCTCTCTCTCTCATCTCTCTCGCTGGCTGGCTGTCCGTCTGTCTGTCTGACCGTCTAACTCCCATCCTCGAAGTGACTCTGGACAGCTACAACATTAAAATTTTAATCTTCTGAGCCTGCGTTTCAAACGTCCAGCTCTTTTCAAGACTCCTTTCTTTGTCAAATGAACGGGCATCGTTGATCCACCTTTTCCAATCCCCGGAGTCAAAGGGCGGAGGACCGGAGAGAAGGGGGTGCAGATCCCGGCATCCTGCCAGTCAGGTCATTCCCCGTGACAGGCAATCATGGCTTAAGTGAAGTGAAGCAACGCTGTCTTTGCTTAGCCACAGCTCCGGGGACAGAGAGGAGGAATGGCTGCAGCCGGGCGTGGAAATAAATAACCGACAAAGATCCCCTTTCTTGTCACCGTTACAGCTCATCTGGATTTCCACATTCCGCTGGTTATGGCATTGCCATCTGCCTGCTCCAGTCGTAAAAGGGAAGAGGCTTTAGAGGTCATCTAGCCCAACCCCCTCCTTGGCAGAAGAATACCACGCGGGCATGGAAGTCCATCATATATTACGTAGGCTGCTCCCTTGTTTTATACCTAGGAAATTTCCCCTAATATCTTGCCCAAATTTTCTTTCTTTCTTTCTTTCTTTCTTTCTTTCTTTCTTTCTTTCTTTCTTTCTTTCTTTCTTTCTTTTTCTTTCTTTCTTTCTTTCTTTCTCTCTCTCTCTTTTTCTTTCTTTCTCTCTCTCCCTTCCTCTTTCTCTTTCTTTCTTTCTTTCTTTTTTCTTTCTTTCTTTCTTTCTTTCTTTCTTTCTTTCTTTCTTTCTCTCTCTCTCTCTCCCTTCCTCTTTCTATCTTCCTTACTTTCTTTTTCTTTCTCTCTCCCTTCCTCTTTCTCTTTCTTTCTTTCTTTCTTTCTTTTTCTTTCTTTCTTTCCCTTCCTTTCTCTCTCTCCCTCCCTTCCTTTTTCTTTCTTTCTTTCTTTCTTTCTTTCTTTCTTTCTTTCTTTCTTTCTTTCTTTCTTTCTTTCTTTCTTTCTTTCTTTCTTTCTTTCTTGCAGGATGTTTCCTGCCCTGGGTCCCTTCACTGTTGAAGATGGGCGCAACTTACAGGAACCATTTGCACTTCAGTTTGAGATGCAGACAACACAGAGTCATCCCCAGCAGCCTGTGCCCGTCTTCAAGAGTGAAGGGACCCAGGGCAGAAAACATCCTGCAGCCTCAACGACTCTCTAAAACAGGGGCCTTCAAACTTGGCCCTTTGATGACTTGTGGACTTCCACTCCCAGAATTCCTCAGCCAGCGTGCACGCTGGCTGAGGAATTCTGGGAGTTGAAGTCCACAAGTCATCAAAGGGCCAAGTTTGAAGGCCCCTGGCTTATATGGTCCAAGCTGGCTGAAGAATTCTGGGAGTTGAAGCCCACCAGTCATCAAAAGGCCAAGTTTGAAGACCCCCTGCTCTAAAAGAATGCAAATGACCAGCTGTCTGCAAGGAGTATAAATCCTTCCCTTCCCCACCATCCAGTCAGAGCTGAAGAAGCTTCTGGGATGAGCAGCGAAACGTCTTAAAAAAAAACAAGGCAGTCCAGTTGCCTCTTGCAAAAAAAAAAAAAAAAAAACCACCTTTGGGGACTT
>NW_015392634.1:15636-18486 GCF_001527695.2 Protobothrops mucrosquamatus
TCTTCCTCTTCCTTCCCCTCTCCTTCTCTCCTCATTTCTTTCTTTCCTTCCTTCCTCCCTCCCTTCTCTATTTTCTTCCTCACTCCATCCTCTATTTCTTTCCTTCCTCTCTCCCTCCCTCCCCATTCCTTCCTTCCTTCCTTCTTCCCTCCCTCCCTCCTGTATTTCTTTCCTTACTCCCTCCCTCCCTCCCCATTTCTTCCTCTTCCTTCCCCTCTCCTTTCCTCCCCATTTCTTTCTTTCTTTCTTCCTTCCTTCCTCCCTCCATCCATCCATCCATCCCTCCCTTCTCTATTTCTTTCCTTCCTCTCTCCCTCCCTCCCCTATTTCTTTCTTTCTTTCTTTCTTTCTTTCTTTCTTTCTTTCTTTCTTTCTTTCTTTCTTTCTTTCTTTCTTTCTTTCTTTCTTTCTTTCTTTCCTGCCTCCTGCAACAAAACCTTGAACAGCCAGCTTAGGAAACTGAGGAATTCTGGAAGTCCACACATCTCAAAAGTTGCCGAGGTCGAGACACACACTGCTCCAACAGGGGACCACTTTCCTTAGAGACGCAAACTGGGTCAGATGCGACAAGCCGAGATTGGGTAGCTGATGAGTTGACTGCATAAGCGTCTTTGCGCCAGGTGGGAAACAGCAGTTGGCATTGTGGGTTGCTAAGTAACTAGCTTCCAGACACAATCGCTTTGATCTCTGCAGATGCTACATGCTTGCCCGTCTGCCTTTTAGGTCTTAAGTTTTAAGGTGACCAAATCTCTTCTTTGAATTGAATTCCTGGATGGCGGGCAAGATGCCGATCTCAGCCCCTTGAACTGGATTCAATGCTTGAGCGGATTTCGAAACAGGCTCCTGTTTTGTGTTCTTTGGGTGGAAGGGATGACTGGTCAACTTGCTCGTTGATCTGAGCAAATCTAATCAGCCCTTCACAGTGGCCCCTTTGTGAATTTTTCTATGAGACCTTTCAGCCTCCTATAAAACTTCCCTGCAGTGCTGGCTTATGCAGCAGAACCTTAAGATTGGGGGTCCTTTCAATTCCATCAGGAGATGTTGGGCCAAGCAGATCTTCCAGTATTTGAGGGGCTGCCGCAAAAAAGAGGGGGTCACGTTATTCTCCAAAGCACCAGAGGGCAGGATGAGAAACAATGGTTGGAAACTGGCCAAAGAGAGAAGCCACCTGGAATTAAGGAGAAACTTCTTGACAGTGAGGACAATTAGCCAGTGGAACAGCTTGCCACCAGGAATTGTGGGTGCTCCAACACTGGAGGTTTTTAAGAAGAGATTGGACAATTGTTTGTTTGAAATGGTATAGGGCAAATTCCACTTAGGGTTAAAGTTAGATCACCATGAACTCATGGTGATCTAACCTGGCGTAGTTCTGATTGTGTTTTGGTAGGGGCTTTTATATGGGGTATTTTAGAGCAGGCTTTTTATTCAATATTTATTGTGATTTTTGTTGTCGCCTGTTCACCGCCCTGAGTCCCGTAGGGGAGATAGGGCGGTATATACGGTAAATTTAAATAATAAATAAAATAAATAAATAAATAGAGCAAAATGGACATCGCCAACAAACTCGGAGTGCTTGGGTATGGTTAGGAGGGCACTGACCTTTCTAGGCTGCCCTATTATGTTTCCTGGTAAAATACATGGGAAAATCCCATTGGAGGAAAATTCCACTTAGGGTTAGGGTTAGGTCACCATGAACTCATAGAGCAAAATGGACATCGCCAACAAACCCGGAGTGCTTGGGTATGGTTAGGAGGGCACTGACCTTTCTAGGCTGCCCTATTATGTTTCCTGGTAAAATACATGGGAAAATCCCATTGGAGGAAAATTCCACTTAGGGTTAGGGTTAGGTCACCATGAACTCATAGAGCAAAATGGACATCGCCAACAAACCCGGAGTGCTTGGGTATGGTTAGGAGGGCACTGACTTTTCTAGCCTGCCCTATTTATGTTTCCTGGTAAAATACATGGGAAAATCCCATTGGAGGAAAATTCCACTTAGGGTTTCCTGCCTGAGCAGGGGGTTGTACTAGAAGACCTCAAAGCCCCTTCCATCTCTGTTGTTATTCTTTTATTCCGCTATTCTGCTATTCTGTTGTGGGTGCTCCATCACTGGAGATTTTTTAACAAGATACTGGACAGTCACTTGTCTGGAATATTATAGGGTGTCCTGCTTGAGCAGGAGGTTGGACTAGACGACCTCCAAGACCTCTTCCAACTCTATTATTCTGTTATTCCATTTTCAGGTTATCCAATTATTCTGCTATTCTGCTATTCTGTTGTGGGTGCTCCATCACTGGAGATTTTTAACAAGATAACGGAAAGTCATTTGTCTGGAATAGTACAGGGCGATTTTAATGTGTTTGAATACTAGTAGCTCAGGATTAGTAGCTCAAACCAACAGCCCAGAGTAGAGCTT
Organism: Protobothrops mucrosquamatus; assembly: GCF_001527695.2. NCBI lineage: Eukaryota > Metazoa > Chordata > Lepidosauria > Squamata > Viperidae > Protobothrops > Protobothrops mucrosquamatus. Next base: position 18,053 of record NW_015392634.1, read on the forward strand.
TTGATTAACAGAATAACAGAGCTGGAAGGGACCTTGGAGGTCTTCTAGTCCAACCCCCTACTTGAGCAGGAGACCCTATATTATTTCAGACTAATGGTTGTCCAGTCTCTTTTTGAAAGCCTTCAGTGATGGAACAAACATAATTTCTGAAGGCAAGCTATTCCGTTGGCTGATTGCTCTCACCATTAGGAAATTCCTTAGTTCCAGGTTGTTTCTCTCCTTGATTAGTTTCCACCCATTGTTTCTTGTCTTGCCTTTTGATGCTTTGGAAAATAGTTTGACCCCCTTGTCTTTGTAGGAGCCCCTCAAATATTGAAATGATTAACATCAGACATGGATGCTTAATTAAAAAAGGGATTTCTTTACAATAAAGGAATTATAATTTAATGTACTCCACACCGGGGGGCTTAACATTCCCTAAGCATTTGTAATAT
>NW_015392635.1:0-2141 GCF_001527695.2 Protobothrops mucrosquamatus
TAATAATAATAATAATAATAATAATAATAATAATAATAATAATAATAATAATAATAATAATAATAATAATAATAAACCCACCCCTGCCTGGATGATGTATCTATTAAAATGAGCAGGAGTTGAGTTTGAATTGAGGGCATTTTTACTCGTACTTAGATCAGAAGGCTTGGAATTCATCCTTCTGGATGACGGCAAAGGGTGTAAAAAAAATTTAAGATTGTAGAAGGGTGTGAGACTTGGATGCAGATCTGGGCTCAGTCATTGAGTTCATGGTCTCTCCTTGGGGAAAAGACTTGGCCGGCTGTACACCGTCTGTAGTGCCAAAAATGGCATCACCAAACATGCACTGTTCGTCGCATGCCAGCCTTTCATCAAGATGCTTATGTAACACTCTAAAGTTTAGCAGCCAACAACAGATAATTATGAGGTTTGGGGTTTTGCCTGCAGGCAGAGAGGCCTCCATCTAGTGCCTTCATTGATGCAGCTTTTTGACGGGCGACAAGCAGATGTATCGCACACAGAGAATGTTTTCATTCCCAAGCATGACTCATGTGGTCCAGGGCTAGGAAGACTTTTGCACAGCAAAGAAGGGAGATGTTAGGTTCCACTACCATCAAGAAGAGTCATGAGCAGCAAATCATCGTGGTCTTATCTGTCATGGAGAAGAAGCAAAATAACAGAGTTGGAAGGGACCTTGGAGGTCTTCTAGTCCATTCCCCGCTCAAGCAGGAAACCTTATACCATTTCAGACAAATGGTTGTTCAATCTTTTCTTAAAAGCCTCCAGAGATGGAGCACCCACAACTTCTGGAGGCAAGCCGTTCCACTGGTTAATTGTTCTCACTGTCAGGAAGTTTCTCCTTAATTCCAGGTTGCTTCTCTCCTTGGTTAGCTTCCATCCATAGTTTCTTGTCTTCCTTTCTGGTGGTTTGGAGAATAGCTTGACCCTCTGTTCTTTGGGGCAGCCCCTCAAATATTGGAACCCTTCTATCAGGTCACCCCTGGTCCTTCTTCTCACTAGACTAGACACACCCAATTCCAGCAACCGTTCCTTTTATATGTTTTAGCCTCCAGTCCCCTGATCATCTTTGTTGCTCTTCTCTGCACTCTTTCTAGAGTCTCAACAGCTTTTTTACATCGTGGTGGCCAAAACTGGATGCAGTATTCCAAGTGTGGCCTTACCAAGGCGTTGTAATCTTACTGGTGTATCCTCGACCATCAGTAGCTCATTTATTATGGCTGTTAGTAGAGTTGACAAACTGAAAGACATGTTTGTAATTCTGATTCATCATCCTGTTGGCAGCTTGTCTCAAAATGCCAGGAGCTGGAAAGCAGAACACAACCTCTGAGTCTTTTGGGTGAGCTTCTTAAGTCTCTGGTTACTCACAGTATGAGCCACGGAGTTTAAAAGTTGGTGTCAGGAGCACTCCTGTTCTAAGAAATGTGAAAAATAGGTCGGCCCAGTAGACACACAGTGGTTTCTCTGACTCATAAATTAACTACAGGCAGGACAAGAAGCAACGGATGGAAACTAATTAAGGAGAGAAGCAGACTAGAACTAAGGAGAAACTTCCTGACAGTTAGAACAATTAACCAGTGGAACAACCTGCCTCCAGAAGCTGTGAATGCTCCAATACTGGAAGTTTTTAAGAAGAGACTGGACAGCCATTTGTCTGAAATGGTATAGGGTTTCCTGCCTGAGCAGGGGGTTGGACCAGATGACATCCAAGGTCCCTTCCAACTTAATTATTGTTGTTGTTATTATTATTATTATTATTATTATTATTATTATTATTATTATTATTAGTAGTAGTAGTAGTAGTAGTAGTAGTAGTAGTAGTAGTAGTAGTAGTAAACAGACTGTTGTAAGTCAAGAACTACCTGTATATCCTCTATTCTAGCAGTGGTTCTCAAGTTGAAGTCCACGCTTCTTAAAGTCGACAAGGTTGAGAAACATTGCTCTATAGCTTTAGGGTTTGATGGAGACAAGAGAACTAGCAGAGGTAGCAAAATTATCTCATTTGTTTAGAGAAGGAACAATTACAATGATCTCTATTACATTTATCGGTAATTGAAAACTCCTTATCGACTTTTTGTTGAAAAAAAGAAAAAATGAAACTGGCGAGATGATAATTTGGGGGG
>NW_015392635.1:2412-33189 GCF_001527695.2 Protobothrops mucrosquamatus
TGGTTAATTGCTCTCACCATCAAGAGAATTCTCCTTTCTTCTAGGTTGGATCTCTAAGGAGCTTCCACTCTTTACTTCTTGTAAAGGTGATTTGGAGAACTTTCTTGTGGTCTACTTGGATTCTGGAAGACAGTGCTAGGTCAACAGTAGTTGAAATGGCCAAACTGCTCCTGACCATCCAGTCAGTTCCTTTCTGCTGCAATTATTAATGTTTACATTGTTCTTTACTCTTCCTACGAATCTCAGTTCTTCCTCTCAAGGGCCTCAAAGCTGCCCTTTCTTCTGATGGATAATTAAACTTTCTAGGGCCACCCAGTCTCTATGCAGAAGTCTCCTCAAGTGCCAGGGATAAAGTTGGCATCGTTTCATCTCTGTCTCCTAGCTTGGCACAGTTGGGGAAAATGTTCGAAAACATCCCCGCGTATCTCATCGCCTCTATTTTTTTTTGTGTGTGTGTGTCAAGGGCTTTTATTGAAAATCCTAAACTGATTCCTCTCGGATACCGAATGAGTGAGTCACCGAAAATGGATAAAGACAAAAGGATCGGATTATACCCCTCACTGCTGGCAGTACGATATTGGTGGCGCTTGGCCTTCAGCTGAACATTTCCCAAGTTGACCAAAATCAGTGTCTACTCCAGGACGCCTATCTGGGAGGAAGGAAGGAAGGAAGGAAGGAAGGAAGGAAGGAAGGAAGGAAGGAAGGAAGGAAGGAAGGAAGGAAGGAAGGAAGGAAGGAAGGAAAAGAGAGGGAGGGAGGAAAAGGAAGGGAAGGAAGGAAAAGGAAAAAAGGAGAATGAAGAAAGGAAGGGAGGGAGGAAGGAGGGAAGGAGCGGAATGAAAGAAAGAAAGAAAGAAAGAAAGAAAGAAAGAAAGAAAGAAAGAAAGAAAGAAAGAAAGAAAGAGAAAGAAAGAAAGATTGTGCCAGAAAAACATTTGTTTAGGCCAGGAGTTGAGTTTGGGTGAGGAAAACTTGACTTTTCTATATCCATTGATTATTAGAGTTTACGGCAAACTGTTCACTGCTTTTTTGAAGGGAGAGAGAGAGCAACCACAGGCAAACAGGAAACCTCACTCACAGGAAGTGAGTTTCATGCTTGCTCCACTCGAAACAAACCCTTGCAGGCTTCAGCAGCTTCCCACAGCAAAGGCAGCCATCCCTCACCTGCCCCTCGCCAGATGTGTGGGTGTTAACATCCCTCCAGATTTCCTAGTCTGCACAGAAAAAGCGGAGGTTGCAAAACCGACATGTTTGTGAGCTTTCAGGTTCGGGGACGGTTGAGGTACAGGATCCCATTAGACGTTAACGAAGAGGTGAAGCATTCACTGGAAAAAAAAATAACTGATTTTTTATGCCCCGCCTAAAACGAACCCTTTGCTTTCTCAGGCTTCAAGGGGTGATTTTTGAATCTGCTGCATTTCTGTGTGTGGACAAAAACTCCGTTTATTTGGCGCTGCTCTGAAGATTGAAAAATGCAGAGAGGTGCTAATTACCGCAGCAGGAACCTTTGTAATTGGTCTCTTATAATTGGATATATTTTCCAGTAAATGCACCTTACAGCAAGCTTCCTGGCTAGCAGGGAAAACCATACCAGCTCTTTCTTTCTTTCCTAACAGTCACTTCTCCTGTTCTTTTTTTGTTTTTCCCTCCGTAGAATTTAATCATGGACTTTTTGCAGACAGAAAGGGAAACAATTAGGGTAGGCAAGTGGGTGATCCAATACTCTAAAGCAGTGTTTTTCAGCTTTGGCAATTGGAAGATGGGTGGACTTACAATTCCCAGAATTCTGGGAGTTGAAGTTTACCCATCATAAATTTGCCAAGTTTGAAAAAACAGTCTTGGTTCTTTCTGAATTTCCTGTGCATCAATTTTAAAGTTGCAGCGACACGCTTACATGATGATGAATCTCCTTCGTAGGGCAGCAGAAATAGTGTGTGTGGGGGGGGCTGATAAAACTTTCCCACGACAGGAAGTGCACCCCTTTCCTTGATGCTGGAGGCAATGTTTTGTTCACAGGCATTGCGTTTGTGATTTATGAATGCAAAAGAGCACGGAAAGGGCTATCCTTGTTACAAATGGCCCACCTCATTCCCATTTCTGATCAGGTCCTTTCGCAGAATTGAAAAAAGAGCTCAAAGTTGCTCTTTTAGCCTGGCTCAACCCAAACTCCAGCCGTGACCCACAAAACGGCAAACTCCTTTTGCATCCTGTAGTCCAGTTTGATGGGCTGAAACCTGGTGGTTGAACGGATTTTTTTTCCTAAGGATAGAAATCGTTGACAAATGCACTTGCAAGGGGGTCCATAGGTTATGGTCTAAAACAGGAGTCCCCAACCACTGGGCCATGGATCAATACCGGGCCGCAGCATGCCAGCAACCTGTCTGCACAAACAAGCAAAGCCCCGTCCACGGGATGCAGGCAGCACACAAAACCACGCACTCCGTCCACGGAAAAACCTCTCTCCAGGTAACCGGTCCCCGGTGCCCAAAAGATTGGGGATTTCTGATCTAAAACCTCAAAGTGGCCAGGACTACATGACGAAAACATGGCTTTTGATGCGCACATAAAAATGAGACAGAGCTTCCATTGCAACATTTTTGGCCACGTCCTGTGGACATTCCTGCTATGCGGAAGATCCGTGTCTCCGTAGATCCGTTCTTGGGAATCTTCTCCCCTCCAGCTACTAGGTGGAAGTTAGGCTTTGGAGCTTACTGACATTGGCCAAATGAACATGGCAAGAAAGTTACCAGAAGTTGCTCCAGGTCAGTTAGTCTTTAAAGGGTGTGATGCTATCGCTCTTGTGACGTGTTTCTCAACTCTGGACCCTGCTCCTGCCCCCCAAGGCAAATTTCCCATAGCTTTTCTCCTCTGTTCTTCTGCCAGAGCATAATATTGTTCTAGCATGTATATGGAATTCAGGAAGAGCAAAAGAGTCCAGCAATATGGACTTTGAAGGAGTCAACATCTACCCCAAAACTCAGAATGTTCAGTATCTAAAACGTTGAACCACTGAGACTTAACATTAATGTGCATCCTTTTTGTGACCATCTTAGGGTGAAGGTTGTCGAACTGTTCCTCTTTCTGGCCATGTCGGATTCGATAGCTTGCCTGACCAGCTGGTTAACAAATCGGTTGGCCATGGTTTCTCTTTCAACATCCTCTGTGTGGGTGAGTAGGACTTTAAAATTTTATTTTCTCCTCTCTTCGGCCCCACCTTCCAGGGGCCGCCACTTCCATTTTGGGGAAATTCCGTGCTAAATGTGAATTCCTCTGCAGCTCCCTGTAGAATAGATAAACAGGGCTGAGACAATACTCCTTTGATCCGCCTTGGATATGTTTTCGGTGTTGGCTTCTGGTCCTGTTCTACAAGATGATTAAGACTGAGTGGACAGGAAAGGATAGGACCAGCTCTCATACGGTTGGACAAAGAGAGCAGAAACTGCAAAGAGGCAGAGATTGAATGTGTCTAGCTCTGAGGGCAACTACTATTTTGTTGTTGTTTTGTTATTCAGTTGCTAAATTGTGTCCGACTCTTCACGACCCCCATGGACCAAAGCATGCCTCCTTCCCCCCGTTCTCCAAGACCTCCCAGAGTTTGCCCTAATTCATGTTCGTTGCGTCAATGTCTATTACTCTAGTAGGGTTCATATTAAGTAAAGAGCTAAAGAAAAGTGGGGTCCTTGGTGCTCTCTCAGCTTGGTTGCTTTCTCGCAGACGTTTCATGACCCAACTAGGTAACATCATCAGTGCTAGAAGGGAGTAGGGCTTTCTCTCTGCTTATATTCTTGTAACTTACCCTGGCGCTGTTGGTGGGAATGATCTTGGTGGTTCCATGTTTAGGCTGTTGTTTGCTGTTTGACTGAATTGGTAGTTCCTTGATTGGAATAATACAAAACAATAAATTATGCCATTTGCAACTTTAAGTGGGGTGAAGACAATTAGCTACACTCCCCATGAGACAAAGTTGTAAATTCTCTGTGGGTTCCTTCTGTAAAGTTTATGTAGATGACGAATTGTCTTCCCATTGATTGAGTTATTGCCATCAACGTTTTGTTCATTTCCATGTTTGGCAGTATATTGTCAATCTTGTTTGGGATATTTTGAAAGAGAACAAATGGCTGTGATGACTGGGTTTCAGTTATGACCTCTAATATACCACTGGTGCATTAATGTGGAATTTTGCTGTAGATGGAGAGTAATGCCCGTGTAGGACATTTAATGAAAAGAAATTGTCCATGTGGATATTGCTATATTAAGAACAAAGAGAGCTCGTCATAGCTCTCAAAACATTAACTTGGTCTTATGAATCATCTATTTATAAGAATATCCACATAAACCTCTGCACTTTAATATCCATGCTTTACATTTATTGAGTACTTGGCATTTATGATCATTATAATCGAAATAGCAGCTCTGAAGTAGAGGGTAGAGCTACATATTGCAGGTGAGAGATTAAGAACAAGGGCAAATGAGCTGAGCAGCAGAGAAGATGAGAGACAACACAATACAGTGTTTGAAACAGCCCGGAAGGGAGCCATTTCTCCATTTCCATTTTGCCACGAAGCTGAGGAATGGAGAAGAAAAGCAGGCAGAGCTGGGGATGGAGTTAAGCACGTCATCAGCTTAGAGGAATTACGTTCCCACCTGCAGTCCCAAGTCCAATCCAACTTGAATTCCATTGACCCTTCTCTGGCGCCAATTTACTGCCAATAAAGGAGAATATTTGTAGCGCAGGGTTGAATTGAGGGGTCCTTGGTGCTCTCTGAGCTTGGTGGTTTTCTTGCAGATGTTTCATTACCCAACTAGGTAACATCATCAGTGCTAGAATAGAGTGGAGGAGGGAGAGGAGGAGGAGGAGGAGAACTACTGGAACTGTGGGGTCCTTGGTGCTCTCTGAGTTTGGTGGTTTTCTTGCAGACCTTTCATTACCCAACTAGGTAACACTAGAATGGAGTGGAGGAGGGAGAGAGGAGGAGGAGGAGGAGGAGGAGGAGGAGGAGGAGAACTACTACTGGAACTGTGGGGTCCTTGGTGCCCTCTGAGCTTGGTGGTTTTCTTGCAGACCTCTCATTACCCAAACTAGCTAACATCACCAGCATTGATGATATTACCTAGTTTGGATAATGAAATATCTGCAAGAAAACCACCAAGCTCAGAACTTTAGTTGACTAGATTTTTGAATAAATCTTGTGTGCTGCAGTCTCACGGATGGTCCTGACTCTTTGTGCCTGACAGTAAGATAGTTTCCACACCAGTAACTTACAGAATCTTCACAGCCACGTCCAGCCATTGTTGACATGACCTAGTAAAGTCTGTCTACATGAATTGAAATTTTGACACAGCAATGACTGGATGATGTTCAAAGAGGCTGGAGGTCATTGTTGGGGGGGGAATGACTGAGGACCTGAGGTGTTCCTGTTGTGGAGGAAGAATATCTAGGACACCCCCCCCTTTTAAACTCTTTGGGTGGAAGGTGAAATAGACAGAAGAAATCAAATAAATGTCCTCAGTAAATGAATAAATAAATAATCAATGAACGAATGAACGAAGAGGCAAATAAGAAAATAAATCTGTAGAAATCAAATAAATACATACGATGTATATATTTACTTTGGATGCTTTTATTGTTTTAATTTTTTTTTAGGTTTAACCTTTTTTTAAGTTTTTAGAACTGTGAACTACCAAGGGTCACTGATTGATTGAATGAATGAAAGAATAGAAATTGGACGAATGAACAAACAAATAAAGGAAGTAAACAATTGATTTGAGTGAGATTTATCCCTGGGGCAAGTTCATAGAAACATTCTCTCTCTCTCTCTCTCTCTCTCTCTCTCTCTCCCTCCTCCTCCTCCTCCTTCCTCCTCTCTCTCTCTCCCCCTCCTTCTCTCCCTCCTTCTCTCCCCTCCTCCTCCTCCTCCTCCTCCTCCTCCTTCCTCTTCTCTCTCTCCTCCTCCCTCCCTTCCTCCCTCCCTCCCTCCCTCTCTCCTTCTATCCCTCTCTTCCTCCCTTCCTCCTCCTTCCTCCTCCCTCCCCTCCTCTCTCTGCCTTTATCAGCTTCTCTCTCATTCCTTCCCCAGGAAAAAAGCAGACTTTTTGCAAAGAACGTTACCTAACTGCTTTTATTTCAATGAAAAGGAAATGGTAATGTCAAATCTGGATGTGTTTGCAGTTCAGTTTGGCTGCTTTGGAAGTTCGGGTGCAGTTCTTAATGTTCCAAGACAGGAATTCTTTCCACTTGCTCATCTGGGCTCAGGGTCTCCCATTTATGTATTACAAACAAACAGTTCTTATTTCTACAAAGAAAGTTCTTATTTCCTATCTCCCATATTTCTACGGCCGCCCTTTGTCCGAAAAAGCGGCTTTTTAATTCGATTCTTGGAAAAGATCCGCTCGGTTTCGGCCAGCTGTGAAGGATGGCCTATTCAACCTGGGACAGTTCGCCATCAGGAAGCTTGGCTGGGCTCCATTCCCGGATGGGGTTACACCGAAACGGGGATCTGTCTCCGCCGTTTTGGTTCCAGGAAACTTTTTCCGTTTGAAAGCGATGATTACGGCTGTTTCCTCGGGCAATTTAATGTGTTCTGCGTCCTCCCCAAAGCCCAATTTCTGGATTGGGTTGCAGGAAATCCGTAGCTCATTAAAGAGCCGTTCCCGCTTCCTGGCTGTAGGCCCAGAGATGACATATCTTGACAAGAGCAAGTTGAAATTCAAAAAAAAAAAAAAAGTGACAAAATGCTGAATTCCACCCAACTCTTCTGCTGTTTCGGTCCAGGCATTGTGTGCTTTTTACTGCAGGTCCCAGAACCTCTTAATGTTGCCGCTCAAAATATTTATATTTTCCAGAGCCTTAAAAAAAAATTACGCACACTCCTATGTCATTTTTTGTTTTTTAAAAAAAGGAACATTTCAGGTGTAATCTTCAATGATATCACTGTAAGCACAGTGGCATAGCTTTGGAGAGAAAGAAGAAAATGAATCAGAAATAAAGATATATAGTCTATGTTTTTCCCCCTCCGTTTTTTTTTTTCTCCTCCTCCTATCCTGGAGACAGAAAGCTAAAACTGGAAGAAAATTCTTTCCCTTAAGAGAAAAAGCTCAGAATATTCTGTGGGAAAGCGACACTGGATCGGCTGATGGGTTTCCTTAAAAAGCAACAAAGAAATTCTAATTTGGGATCAGGAGTGGCGCCTCGTGTAAAATGCACCACTTTGTAAGGGGTGATGCGGATTTGCACGTCATCAAAATCTCGTGATGTTTTTGGTTCTTTTGATGGAAGGAGATTTTACAGAAAAATTGCCCTTGGAAAGGATGCAGGAAACCTGTTTATTTTATCAACTGGTTGTCTCAACTTGTCCAATATAGTCATCTGTTTAGCTTCTGAGATAGAAATCTTTGCCAATCCATGCTAGCAGAAACCAGAGATAGCCTGTTTCAAAGGATAAATCGGTAACAGAGCAAACAATTGGATGGTTTACTGGAATCAAACCCTTCTGGGTAGGCGTAGGGTAAGGACAGGATTGGATTGATGGACTGTTGACATTTGTTGGGCAAAACATAGGCTGTCTAGATGTGGAGGTACCGATAAAAGAGAACATTGATAGCTCTGAGTTGATCTTTGGGTCCCTTGGTGCTCTCTGAGCTTGGTGGTTTTCTTGCAGACGTTTCATGACCCAACTAGGTAACACCATTGGTGCTAGAAGAAGGGGGGGGAGAAGAAAGAGGAGGAAGAGGGGGAAGAGGAGGAGGACCAGTGGCAGAGAAGGAGGAGGACCGTATGGTCCTTAGTGCTCTGTGAACTTGGTGTTTTTCTTGCAGACATTTCATGACCCAACTAGGTAACACCATCAGTGCTAGAAGAAGGGGGGCAGAAGAAAGAGGAGGAAGAGGGGGAAGAGGAGGAAGAGGAGGAGGACTGGTGGCAGAGAAGGAGGAGGACCGTATGGTCCTTGGTGCTCTCTGAGCTTGGTGGTTTTCTTGCAGATGTTTCATGACCCAACTAGGTAACACCATCGGTGCTAGAAGAAGGGGGGGAGAAGAAAGAGGAGGAAGAGGGGGAAGAGGAGAAGGACCAGTGGCAGAGAAGGAGGAGGAGGAGGACCGTATGGTCCTTAGTGCTCTGTGAACTTGGTGGTTTTCTTGCAGACGTTTCATGACCCAACTAGGTAACACCATCAGTGCTAGAAGAAGGGGGGGAGAAGAAAGAGGAGGAAAAGAGGGAAGAGGAGGAGGAGGACTGGTGGCAGAGAAGGAGGAGGAGGAGGAGGAGGAGGACCGTATGTTCCTTGGTGCTCTCTGAACCTGGTGGTTTTCTTGCAGACGTTTCATGACCCAACTAAGTAACATCATCAGTGCTAGAGACCCAGTCTCTCCTGGCACTGAACTGAAGAAGCTTCTTGAATAAGAAGCCAAATGTTTTCAAAGGAAAAAAAAACCCCCAAGAAAGTCCAGTTGCCTTTTGGAAAAAGGACCATCACATCCTAGATGATTGAGAATGATCTCTCTAGACATTTTTCCTCTCTCTCGGTATTTGTCTTGAGCTCTTATTTCTCATGTCTGCACAAAGACTCTCGCAGATCTTAGGGGTAAATCTGTGCCTGCCTCTTGGCTCTCCTCCACCCTTCCCCACTGCTCAGTATTTCTCCTGAAAGTGGATCCTGCCTCTTCCTCGGCTTTGCAGGGAGAAAAAAATAACCTAAAAAAGGAAATTCTTCTGAAAAGCTACGGATTATACCCAGATGGAGGATTATCTTTTTTTTTTTATGATATACCTGTATTCTGCTTCTTCCTGTGTTGCCTTGGCATTTTTGCTTTCATCAATTAGATGGTTATAAGTGCCACTTTGTTTCTCTACAGCCGGGTAAAAATCATTTCTAGAGCTCACTGGAAGGATGGCTTTTAATTGCTGAATTGCTAATAGCGACAATCATTTTGTGTAATGTCGAATGTGTCGGTTTTGCAAAAGGCTGGGAGCTCACACCAGGGCTGAGAGAGGTGAGGTTGTCTTAAAAGAAAATATGAAAAATATATTTTTTTCACGTTGCTAAATTCAAATTTGTTTACTGCATCCCTGAGGCCAGATGCAAACGAGCTATTGAATAAAAGAAGTATTACATTCTCCTCTCTACGTGTGTGTATATGTGCATGAAAAAAAACAGCAAGTATAACGAATCTAAAAATAATGAAGAACATAGTTACTAAAAAAACCAAATGTGAATGCTTCTATCACAGTCTTCGAACTCCTTTTCCAAAATCCATACATCAGTGTTTCTTTTTCTGCCCTTCCTCCCTTTTTGCTCTGCTTTGAGGTGCATTTGTGTGTGTCTCTGTGCTTGGAAATGCCATTTCTATTTGGACTAGATTAGGTCCCCTACCTCCCCCTATGGCTTGAGGGCAAATTCTGCCCTGTTCTGTGATGCAGGAAATGTATGTCAATGAATTATTGTGTTAACAAAAAAAAAAAAGTAGGGAAGAAAAACACAACCTGCCATAACAATTTATTTTGCTTGCGTTTGATGGAGCCTCATAGCTACCCAAATAGGTTTGATTCCAAATTTGAGGAGTAGGAAGAATCTAACCTTTTATTTTTTTTTCAACTGAAGTGCATTTAAAAAAAAAAAAAGTCCTCACTTTATCCTGCACACCATTTTTGTTTTGGTTATTATTAAGCCACCGATAGAAGAGAATATTTGTAGCTGAGGGTTCAACTGCTGAGGTCCTTGGTGCTCTCTGGCTTTCTTGCAGACGTTTCATTACCCAACTAGGTAACATCATCAGTGTACAGTAATGAAATGTCTGCAAGAAAGCAAACAAGCGCAGAGAGCACTAAGGACCTCATAATTAAAATACTGATTGTTTATTTTTGTTTATTGAGGTGGAAATCTCAGAATTTCTTCCTTAAGGCATTAAGTATTCTCCTGCTCAAGTAAACTATACTGTACCAATAAATAATGTTCTCATCACATATTTAGCCTGTGTAAATACTGGAAAGGAGGGGGGGAAATCACATGTGCTCTTTGGTTCACTCTGCATTTGCTATTATTTGTTAGATTTCATCGTACGCCAGGGGTAGTCAACCTTGGCTCTTTTATGACTCGTGGACTTCAACTCCCAGAATTCCTGAGCCAGCTAAGCTGGCTCAGGAATTCTGGGAATTGAAGTCCACGAGTCATAAAAAAGCCAAGGTTGACTACCCCTGGCGTACGCTTTAGACTCCTTTTTAAATAAAACATGTGTGAGTATATGTGTTTTTCACCTCTCCAAGGGGAAACGGGCCTCGGGAAGTCAACCCTGATGGACACGCTCTTCAACACCAAGTTTGAAGGAGACCCAGCGTCTCATTCCCAGCCGGGAGTTCAGCTGAAATCCAGTTCCTACGACTTGCAGGAAAGCAACGTTCATCTGAAGCTGACCATTGTCAGCACGGTGGGCTTTGGTGATCAGATTAACAAAGAGGACAGGTAAGCAGGCCTTGACCACGATGAAATAGAAACCAGGGCTTATTTTCTGGATGGTTTCATCTTGAGGGGAGCTACGTATGTCTAGTCTAACGAAGAAAAGGACTAGGGGTGACACGATAGCAGCGTTCCAATATTTGAGGGGCTGCCACAAGGAAGAAGGGATCAATCTATTCTCCAAAGCCCCAGAAGACAGAACAAGAAACAACGGATGGAAACTAATCAAGGAGAGAAGCAATCTAGAACTAAGGAGGAATTTCCTGAGAGTCAGAACAATCAACCAATGGAAAGGCTTGCCTTCAGAGATGGTGGATGCTCCAACACTAGAGGTTTCTAAGAAGAGATTGGACAACACGTGTCTGAAATGCTATAGGGTCTCCTGTTATGGGCAGAGGGGTGGACTAGAAGACCTCCAAGATCTCTTCCAACTCTGTTGTTTCATTATACGGTTGAGAACCAAATCTGGTAATGCCTTGTTGGCTAAATCCAGACAGGTCTCTTAGATGTTCAGATGTTCAGATGAATTGCTGAACAGGAAAGGGAGTGGACGTGGGTGGCATTATAATCATGCGAAATGATGTCCAGTCTTGAATTCTGGGACTGGTATAGTCACCCAACCATCTGGAGAATTACCAGATGAAAGAAGTTGCACAAAAGAAGCTTTGTTTTTTTTTTAATGTAGGAAGCACCGGAAAAGAATTAACGTGTGTTCTGTTTCCCCGTTTTTTTCCTCCACGAAGCTACAAACCCATTGTAGAATTCATCGATACTCAATTTGAAGCCTATCTGCAAGAGGAGCTGAAAATTAAGCGGGTGCTGCATAATTACCACGATTCCAGGGTCCATGCTTGCTTGTATTTCATCGCTCCCACAGGACATTCTCTGAAATCCCTGGATCTGGTCACCATGAAGAAACTGGACAGTAAGGTAAGGCCATCAGAGGAGAAGGTCCTGTTCATGCTCTCGCTTCACGTGACTTCTGAGGTTTCTTGTGACGCTTCCTATACTTCCTATACAAGATTGGTTCGTTTGGAGATTGTACGATTTGGGAGCAGAACTCTTAATTCAGTCCTGCTTGAACAGAATCCGGTAGCAAGTTTAAGGATGTCTGATGCTCTGTGGGAAGAAAGATTGGAAGATTGAGCCCAGAGAATGATCAGATAAGAGCAGCAGAGTCCACACTGGGTTATCAGAATGGATAATCTTAAATTAAATCAGAACTGGACAACCTGTGGCATGGGAAAACTGATTATGCCATCGAATATCCATGACATGCAGACCTCAAATGGGTGTGTGTCATGTAAAGGTAATTGCAACCATATGCTATCCCATTTTTGGGTAGAAATGTAAGGAAAAGGAATAGATCACTAACCAAAATCTTGCCTCTTGTATAAAGAATTATGACTGTGCATATTTCCTATTAAGTTTTAATTCTTCTCTCCCTCTCTCTCTCTGTCTCTCTGTCTCTGTCTCTCTCTCTGTCTCTGTCTCTCTCTCTCTGTATCCTGTCCATCCATCATCTATCTATCTATCTATCTATCTATCTATTAATCTATCTATCTATCTATCTATCTATCTATCTATCTATCTATCTATCTATCTATCATTTATCTATCTACTTGTCTGTCTGTCTGTCTGTCTGTCTGTCTGTCTGTCTGTCTGTCTGTCTGTCTATCTATCTATCTATCTATCTATCTATCTATCTATCTATCTATCTATCTATCTATCTATCTATCATCTATCTATCTATCTTAAAGTCCAGGAAAATATAAAGGAGAATCCCTTCTTCCACTCTCCTGACATTTTGGCAAAATGGCTCTGGGGATTTTCATGCAGTCCAACTTGATGTTATTTAAATGTTCAGAATGCTTCTTTTCTCCTTTGGGATTTCCTGCAGGTGAATATCATTCCTATTATTGCCAAATCCGATGCCATCTCCAAGAGCGAGCTGACCAAATTCAAAATTAAGATCACCAGTGAACTCGTGAGCAACGGGGTGCAAATCTATCAGTTCCCTACTGACGATGAATCTGTGTCAGAAATAAATGGAACCATGAATGTAAGATAATACTGCAGTAACCATAATAGCTCCTGGATTAAATGTTGCATTTGGAAAAAAGATTCAGGCAGGACTGCCTTGTCCTCTGTATTGTTCCTCCCTTCATCCATGGTGTTGAAAGAATATTGATTTTGATTTTAGTTTGTTTTGAACTACTGAACTATAATTAGCACACATTATCAGATAACTAAGTGAACATAGATATAACATGAATAGGGGGGGGGGGGAATAAAAATACCAACAACTCTACTAAAGTTTACTGGATGTTTTTACTGTTTTATTGTTTTTGTTTTAATAGTTTTATAATTTTAGAACTGTAAGCCAGTTGGGCAACTATAGAAATTGGGCGACTATAAAAATTGAATGAATAAAAATTAATAAATAAAATGCAAGTAGAGAGGTACGATTTACAGATTTACCATGTATGTAAAGCATTACCTTACTGTAGTCTCTTGCAATTGGGATAAACCATAAAATCCACCCCCATTTGATAATATTGTGGTTCCTGCTGGAAATGCTTGACACGTCATCTAATATTAAAGATGCATTCTCTGTTTTTCTTGGGGTGCTCCAGGCTCATTTACCCTTTGCCATCATTGGTAGCACAGAAGAAGTCAAGATAGGAAATAAAATGATGAAGGCACGTCAATATCCATGGGGGATTGTGCAGGGTAAGTAAGGTGGCTAGTTCAAGAGATCTTGGTGGCATCTTGACAAAATGTTTGTTGTGTTAGCTTGATCATGTGCAGCTGGTCTTGAACAAGATAGGTTCATATACAATAGAAGGTTCCATAAAACGTCCCACCTGTGTAATAAATTTTAGACTCATGTTTCTATTCAATAAGAAACATTGGATGGAAAGAACAATTAGCAACGGATGGGAACTGATCAGGGAGAGAAGCAACTCTAGAACTAAGGAGAAATTAATCAGTGGAAACAATTAATCAGTCGAACAACCTGCCTCCAGAAGTTGTGGGTGCTCCAACACTGGAGGTTTTTAAGAAGGGATTGAACAACATTTGTCTGAAAAGACATAGGGTTTCCTGCCTAAGCAGGGCATTAGACTAGAAGATCTCCAAGGTCCCTTTCAACTCTGTTATTCTGTTATTGGGTCATTGTGTTTCTCAACCTTGGCAGCTTGAAGATAGATGGACTTCAACTCCCAGAATTCCCCAGCCAGTCACTGATCTGCCACCCTCTTTTTATCTACTCCATGCAGTGGAAAACGAAGCCCACTGTGACTTTGTAAAACTCAGAGAGATGTTGATCCGGGTAAACATGGAAGATCTTCGCGAACAAACCCACACGCGCCATTATGAATTATATCGGCGATGTAAACTGGAAGAAATGGGATTTAAGGATTCCGATCCAGACAGCAAGCCATTCAGGTATTGTTTAAACCAGATCAGGGGCACCTGTGGAAGGAGGGGGCTTTCCCAAAATAAACCAAGAGGATGAATAGGTTTTTGATTACGTGAGCTGCAAGCTGATTCAAACTGATTGGGCTGGGTTTTTTTCCTCTTGTTCAAATGTTGCCCCTCCCTCCTTCTTGCTGTAGTTTACAAGAAACCTACGAGGCCAAAAGGAATGAATTTCTCGGAGAACTTCAGAAGAAAGAAGAGGAAATGAGACAGATGTTTGTCCAGAGGGTGAAAGAAAAGGAAGCGGAGCTGAAAGAGGCTGAAAAAGAGGTGAATTGATTGACTGATTAAATGTATTTGCTGCCCATCTCATTTTGAAGCGACTCTTGAATGGACGAGGGTCCACAGAGAGGCTGAACTGGTACTGCATCAGTCATGACCGAGGTGACTAACGGTTTAGATCTGAGCGAGGTTTCTGATTTTAAACGCATTATTTTCTTTGCCACAAGATAGCTTTCGTTTAATCAAGCTGCACATCTCACAGCATCACCTGCGTTAAGTGTTTTGTGGGATCCTCCCCAAAGCAACATCTCAGGTCTTACCACCCAGAGGTCTGTTCCCCGCTTTAAATGAGTAGGGTCTTCAATCCTTATTTTCTTGCAGACTCTTTTTTCTCTATGCAAAGCAAAGAGAGAATATCTGTGAATATAATGGCAGACAGAGAGAGGTTTCTCAGAATGCCACATCACTGTGAGAGATTTAAGGCAAGTTGTGCTATCACAGAGAAGTATTTAAATTAAATCAAAGTTTTCTCTTGAGCTTTGATGTTATCACTTCTGTATCTCTGTCTCAGCTACTTTGGTTAGCAGGCTATTCAAACATCAGATCTGCTCCACCCCAAGCTGCACATTTTTTGTTCAAGGTTCTGTCCCTCGTGTGCAATCTCTTCCCAAAGCAAGTTAGTCATGGGATGGCTGAACCCCATAATTCTCTTCCTAAAGTGTTTTGGGACTGTCTGTATTTCAGGTCACTTTATTCCAGGCCCCTCGTAAGTTTCTGAGGAACCTCTTGGCTCCTGGATGAACTCTAGATGTCACTGATTCTGCCAAGGATCTCCCCTTGAGAATTGGATCTACTTGTATGCCTTTGTGCCCTTATTCCAGCTCCATGAGAAATTTGATCGTCTGAAGAAACTGCATCAGGATGAGAAGAAGAAGCTGGAAGATAAGAAGAAATCCCTGGACGATGAAGTCAACGCGTTTAAGCAGAGGAAGACAGCTGCTGAACTGCTTCAGTCTCAGACTCAGCAGGCAGGAGGTTCACAGACACTGAAAAGGGACAAGGAGAGAAAAAAGTAAGTGGGCATCCTTGGCCTCTTCCCTCCTTGTTTTTCTCCACAGTTGATGTCATTTTACCACCCTTGGGGTACCAACGTGCCTTACCTCTTTTCAAAATCCTCTTTGGGAGCTGGGCTGTTCAGGGTATGGATAGATAGATTGGTAGGATCTCATGAGTTGTCCCTCAACCAGTTTAATCAATGTCTAGTCCAGTGGTTCTCAACCTTTTTAATGCCGCGACCCCAACCGGTCGTAAGTCGAGGACTAAACCGGTCGTAAGTCGAGGACTAAACTGGTCGTAAGTCGAGGACTAAACCGGTCGTAAGTCGAGGACTACCCAACCGGTCGTAAGTCGAGGACTTTCCCTGCCCGGGAGCGCCGTGCATGCGTGGTTCCGCCCCCTGCGCCGGCCGAGGCATAGCTGGCAAGCGGCAGAGACGGAGCAGGCCGACCACCAGCTGGCCCAGCCCAAGGGAGGTAAGGCACTCGCCGGAAAAGGGGGGAAAAAATGGCGGACAAAAAAAATGGCAGACAGCCTTGCTTGGCGACCCCCGTGAAATGGTCAATCGACCCCAAATGGGGTCCCGACCCACAGGTTGAGAACCACTGGTCTAGTCGATTTCCCATCCTCTGGTAGCAACGTTTCTTGGGCTTTGCTAGTTGAAAGATGGCGGACGTTCTCTGAAGTCCAAATGATTGGTTCCCATCATAAAAACCGCCCCATCTAACCTACAGAACTGGCTGGTCAGAAAGACACAAGTTGGAGTTAAACCGTGTCATCTAGTGACACTGTTGATTCCATCTGATTTACCTCACCTCATGAAAGGAAGTTTGACCTTAAAGCCAGGTGCTCCTCACTCTCCTCAGACCATTGACTTCTGTCACCTCAAAGAGTCACCCATTTAGGGACACAGGTGGCTTTTGCCCCAGTCATATAGGAAGACAATAACTCTCTCAGTTTGCATTATTTGAAAAGTTGGAGCCACTAACGCTCTTCAGTCTGAGGCGGAAGCTGTAAGACAGTGTTGTCTACTTTAACGACTTCAAGACGTGTGGACTTCAACCTTCAGAATTCCCATCTTAGCAACTTTAAGATGTATGGACTTCAACTTCCAGAACTCCCCAGCCAGAATTATGGAAGTTGTAGTCCACACATCTTAATCTTGCTAAGGTGGACCAACACTGCTTTCAGGGTCATTGCTTCCATTTGATGCTTGACATATGGGGACGAGAACTGAGCAGGCCAAATAAAATCCACCGATCCTCCTAACTTTATCGTGTTGCAAAACGATAACTAAGCGGGCCTTCTCAAAAATAGAAGTATCTCCCCGACTTCTCCATTTTTACCCTTTCACCAAGTCTTCCCCAGATGGCTACCTGCAAAAATTATTTTAAGTTTTTTTCCCCCGCTGCTGAAGTAATGTGAGAAAAAAAAAATCAAGGCTTATTTTAAAAAAATCTTTTATTTCTTTTTCCCTTACGTTTTCAGTGTGCTAAATTTGCCTTCCTCTTAGTTGTCATTTGTGTGCTATTTTTCAGTTAATCCCTGCTGTTTGCTGCATGGTGCATGCATGGTGCATGACGGCACCTTGTGCTGGTAAGCTGTGACTAAACCGAGAAGGCCAGGCAGTGGGATCCACAAACACACCTTGTGCCAAACCAGACACAAGCCTCCTGAATCGTCTGACTCCTAGCATTTTTGGCCATTCCCAACACACAGACCTCATCAACACACGCACCCTTTCTTCTAAGTAAGGTGAACGCAGGCAAAAGATCCTTTCCCTTCTACATCGGCTATTTGGACTGCCGCAAAGATTTTTTTTTTTAAGTATTACATTTTTTTTTAAAAAAAAGTATTAAAATCTTTGTTACAAAATGCATCAGTTCCTTCCTCCTTCCCTCCCCCCCCCTTTTTTTTGGGGTGCCCGATGCTGGTTTCCATAACGCAGTAACTGACGTTCATAAAGGGACTTTTTTTCCCCTTCATTCTGGATAGGATAAGGTTAAATTCACATGGTGCAAAAATTAAAGGCCGTCCCCAACTTACCACACATTCTATTAGTTCGAAGACAAAAATGGCACTGGGGAAAAAAAGGGACTTCCAATCATTGCAGCATCCCCACAGTCATGAGATCAAAATTTGGGTATGTATTTACGATGGTTGCAGCATTCTGCAATAGCCATAAGCAATAGCAACTTCCTCAACTGACTTCTGACAAGCAAAGTCAATGAGGAAGCCGGCCAGATTTGTTAACGATCTCAAGATTCACTTATCCATAGTGATTCACTTAAGAACCAATTTGCTTAGCCACAGAAATTCTGATCCCAATTGCAGTCGTAAGTCGAGGGCTGTTTATAGCGCTATTAGCCTTTAGTGGCTAAGCTGGTTAGAACCAACAATAACTAAACCTTCCAGTACTTGGGAAAAAAATATATCTTCCAGCTGTTTAGGATGAAATCTTACTTGAATCACTGGGGACCTTTTATAATAGTCGATGGGTGGGCCTGATATAGTAATTTAAACAAGTTTTTCTGGGGTTTAAAGGACCCTTCCAGAATAGTTTGTGCCCAGAATGAAAGACGAGCTAAGAGCAGAAAGGAGAAAAACCAACAGTTTGTCCTCAGGAACCACATCAGCAATGTGAAAAACGGGCCCAAACAATAGACTTGTTTATCCTGGTCTCAGAATATGTAACCCAGGGCTGGAGAGGAACTTGGATAAACATTGTGAGTCCTTGTTAAGCTTTGAATTGCTTTTGGCGGGTTGCCACGTTCAGCCCTGAAGCATGCTAGTTGTGGGTCAAAGAAGGCTCAGATTATAGGTGGCAAACAAAGGCTTGGAGAACAAGGCATCTTGGTTCTTCCTTTTTAAAGGGCAGGGAGATCCTTTCCAGCCATTCCCATTCCAGTTTTGATTTGGGCTAGGAAATTTTGCATGGCGCATGCGTTCTCCTGCCTCCACCTCAACTGCCAGCTGCAATCTGCTGGCAGCAAAAAGGTGGCAGATATAATGCGGTAGAATTCAAGCATGTTTAAACAAAATCAAAAACTAACCATTTCTCTCCCTTTCCTCTTATAATTTAGATACCAGAGATGGGCAAGTAGACTGTGGCGATGCCAGAATTGTGTTGATGCTTATTTGCATTTCTTGGCCAGTGTTACAAGAGCTTAAATGTGAAGCATCCCTTTTAAAAATTGCTAGGTGGTTTATAAGCTTACAGGCTCAAGGAGTTTAAAAGACAGATGAATATTGTTTTTAGTTCATTGCGGTCATTTTTTCCCCCATTAAGAGTGTTATTAAGCCTTAAAGTCAGGTTTTTTTAGTCAACTATTTATATTTTGTTCCAGAATAGGAAGATCACAGTTGATACGTACTGTATGTTCATTTTCAATAAAACACAAACCTTTGAATGTAATATATAACCAAGGGTTTTGCTGTCTCATCTGGTATCTCCCAGAGTGACACTGGATTCAAAATACGTTGTCCATCTCTGGTTCAAACCTTATTTAGCCTAAATTAATTGAGAGAAATATTAATCCTTTTTGGTTACTGTTGTTTGTTTTCAGTTCAAGCTTCCTGTGTAGACCTTTCCCCAAGAAAAAAAAATCCATATTTTAAATTAATATGCATTTCATCTCTGTACCTTTTCTTTCTAATGCATCTTCCTCTTATATTCTGCATTTTTTTCTGGTTTTTTGTTTTCCTGAATACAAAAAGAGTCAAAGAATTTGGCAATTCTTTTTTGGCTCTGATGAGCTAAGCTCCAAATACTGATTTGTTTTTATCCTGTTGACCTGCAGTTTCTCTCAGGACTGATGTCTCCAAAATGTCCAGCATCAGCATTTCCTTAAGCCAAAGGGAGAGAGAGAAAAAAGGATTGAGCCTAAAAAGTTCCTTTTTCTCTTGGCTTGTTTTTGGAAGAGCTTTATAGGATATTTTTAAGCAGAGTTTTGTCCGATTTTCGTTTTTCTCTCCGTCTTGACTGTTACAAACACAATGAGTGCAGCAATAGGAATTTGAAGATGTAACCGGAGCTGTGTTTAGCATTTTCCATCCTGAATGTTGAACCTTGGGTCTTCAATGTATAAGCCAGAATTTTACCATTGAGTTACACCTGACTAGAGTCTATAGCCAATCTATAATCAATACCATAATCCAGAGAGAGAGAGAGAGAGAGAGAGAGAGAGAGAGAGAGAGAGAGAGAGAGAGAGAGCATTGGCATGTTCCAGCTGTTCCGTCCATTAGCCTTGATTTTAATTGAAATATAACTTGAAAGAGGAAGTTCTATGTCATTACTAGCAAGGATATTGCCTCTACAGATATGTGTGAGGGAAAGCCCATTTGAATGTCTTTCTGTCTTTGGATTTGGTATCCTGTTCTCATATTTGTTCTCGAATCCACGTCTTCCATAATTGTAAAATGTTTCCTACTCGGTGGTCCCAGCTATAAAGGTGATGGACAGGCCACCCATGACCAACTATCGGTCCATTCTCTAGAACATGAGTCTCCAAACTTGACCACTTTAGGATTTGTGGACTTCAACTCCCAGAATTCCCTAGCCAGCATGAAATCCACGAGCATGTCTGGATGGGGAATTCTGGGAGTTGAAGTCCACAAATCTTAAAGTTGCCAAGTTTTGAGACCCCTGATTTTGAGATTAAATGTCCCCTACCCTCAGTGTAGAACTAGACAAACAACCAGCTCGATGAATAGTTTAGGGCAGGGCCCTTGGCCCTTTTATGACTTGTGGATTTCAACTCCCAGAATTCCTCAGCCAATGTGCCTGGCTGAGGAATTCTGGGAGTTGAAGTCCACCAGTCATAAAAGGGCCAAGTTTGAAGACTCCTGGTTTAGGGTATATTTCTCAGCCGCGCCACCAAATGGATGTTCATATTTTCAATATCCTTGGAAACCCTTCAAATCTGAAACCTTGGTTTTCTCGGAAATAAACCCATTGCACTGAAATCATTCTGAATGAACGAAATCCCCTCACATGTTCTCAAATGTTACTTCCCTTTGGGGGGGGTCTTGTCCTTATCTTCGATGGGAGGCTTTTTTAAAAAAAGAAAAGAAAAATAAACATTGAAACAATTCTGGTTAATGCTTTGTTTTTATTCTTTGTTTTCCTTTTTTTTTGTTTTCTTTTGTCGTTACCCTTCTTTTACAGTAACCCCTGGCTATGTACTGAGTAATCCCCTTTGAATATACTGATCTGGGATGTCGACCGTCACTTTATTTATTGCGCTCCCGTTCAGCCATGGTCATCTCACGGGCCTTCCAGAATATCATTTTTATATTCCACGCAAACAATTTACATTTATTTTGATTTGCTGCTTTGGCTGTATCATGGTGCGCGCGCCTGATATAAAAGACCGATTTTATATCTTTTCTTCTACACTGTGGATTGTTTAGGATGCCCACTCTAGGTTTGCCTGTAAACAAGCCCACCAAGTTTACTCGTCAAGCAAATTGCTAACAAACTGAAGGTTGATGTTGTATTTTCGGATGTCCATCAGCAAGGGATGGAATGATGAATGTGCTGTGGTATTAACACAAGCCTGTCATCAAAATCTAGTTGAGTGGCGAATAAACAAACAAAAAAAAATTGTTTGCAGTATCTGGATACACAAACCCCTTGAATACTCTTTATGGTAAAAGTTGTGTTATTTCCCACTGCTGCCTTTATTCGTTTATTTTTAAGTGGGAGCAGGAATTACATGGATAAAGCCCCTTAATGAGCCACTGGGGTTTATAAGCAGTTTTTAATTAGATATGGGACTACACCCCTTTAGGGGTGGCATGGTAGCTCAATGGTTAAGGCGCTGAGCTTGTCAATGGTTAAGGTGCTGAGCACCACACGATGGGGTGAGCTCCTGTCCTGATCTCAGCTCCTGCCAACCTAGTAGTTCAAAAGCATGCAAATGCAAGTAGGTACCACTTCAGTGGGAAGGTAACAGTGCTCTGTGACCACATGACCACGGAAATGTCTTTGTTCAATGCTGGCTCAGTGGCCTTGAAATGGAGATGAGCAGCACCCTTAAAGTCGGCAATGACTAGTGGACTAAAATCCACAGGGGACTCTGTACACCTTTTTGCTCAAAGCTGTTCCATTGCCCCAAACATGAAAAGGAGGAGGAGATGAGAGCCAGGATATTTAAGATCCAATTCTGGGTTTCTAAGTTAACATTTGGGTTCCTGAAAAATAAAATAGTTCATGTTCCTGAACTTTTTCCAACAGTGAGCAAGCGATTCGTCGCCTGTAGCTTCTTCGCTGTTTGGGGGGGGGGAAGGCCATGCTAAATATATTACAGGTTGTGGTTTTGTTTTAGAAGATGACCAATTTAAGAACTCCTTCATAGAGTCTTGCTCTATAATTCTGCCTGGCTTTTCTCTGAATGTTTGCATTGATTTGAAATATATATGTTGTGTTTGTATTGTGCATTCATGCGTTTCCCTTCACCCCAAGACATCGGCAGTCTTATCTACTAAAGGGGGTAGTCCTCCTTTAGCGGCTGCCTCATTTAGTAACTGCAGCGACAACGGTGATGAGACAATACCTTCACAACCCGTCCTTGCGTTTACGACCTTCACAGGTCTGCAAAACAAAGGAAAGCTGAAGTCCGATCCTAGGCACCGTCACAGTTTTATTTAGCCACCGCTTCATTTAATGACCAAGTTGCTGGTCCCAATTGTGATCGCTAAACAAGGACCACCTGCTATTTCATGTGGTTGTCCTCTTTTGACGGTGTTTCACTGCTTGGGCTCCTAACAGGGTAGCAAAAACATAGGTTTACTGGCTTGTTTTCTTTCCGTGTCATTGTGTTCCTCAAGTGGTCAATAATCTGCTTTGCCTTTGATCGCCTCTCTTAGCTCTCTGCTGTTTAACTGACAAATCTTTATTTCTTTCCTTTTTCTCTCTTTTTCTCTCTGTAGCTTTTTCTAATCTGTCTCCACCTGCCGCATCTCTAAGAAGACATCCACTTGAGCGAACGTAGGGATTCCCATCCTGCTTGGGAAGGGAGGGGCAGACCAGAATAAATAAAAAGAAATTTGGGTTTGTTTTCTCCCACTCCTATTTTTTTCATGTGTGGGGGGAGGTTGGGTTTATTTTTATTTTTTTTAAAGCCAAGGTACCTTGTGCTTTGCGAGAGAAGGTGGGAAAAATAATCGGAAAGGCGAGCATCAGATATTTTGCCCAGCTCCCAAAATATTGCAATCCAATTAATGAGGTGGCTACTTTACACTGAGACAGGACTTAATTGTGATTAGGATTATGGTTATTCCCTTCCTAGTTTGGCCTCCCTATCAGGATCGTGTTTTTCTAGTAGAGGGGGAAAAAAAAGAATTGTCCTATTCCTTCATTGGTTGGTGTGGATAAAAATTATGCAACGGACAACACGTAGGAAAAAAAACCCCTCGTGACTTTGCTACCTCTGAGGAATATTTACTTTGAACGCTATGAAAAAGGGCAGTCGGGAACGTTAGAGAGGGGAAATTCTATTTTTCATTGGGGGGTGGGTGGGCTTAGATAACCTCCCATAGATAATCTGCCATTTCAGTAAAAAAAGTAACAACGAATATTTCCTAATTAAAAAAATACATAAATCCACTAAATCTATTTCTATTCAGTTCATTGTTTAAATCTCTCGTCCTGGATCCAGCTTCCTGTCTTGTAGAAATCACTCATGTCGGCTGTCTTTGCAAGAATCCTTAAAATGCACAAAGAGCCTTAAAAGCCTTTGAGGAAGAGAGAGAGAGAGATTGTATAAAAGACCTAAGTAGTAGTATTGTTGTGAATTAATCCCCAAAGTTCTAACCTCTTTTAGAAGGGAGAGAAAAACTGATGTTTCTATTAAGGTGGTGAAGGAAAATCAATTTGTAAAGTCATCCTCTTGTTTTTCAAAGTTATCGTTGCAAGTCACATGTAACTGCCCTTAAAAATGTACCTACTAAGAACTTTTGGGACTTTATTTGAACCATTCACTGCATGGCCTGGTTTCCAAGAATTCCTTTTCCTGTCTCTTCTTTTTTTAAAACATTTTGTTATGAACAGTTGTGATTGGACAGCTGCACTTGATATATATTTACATGACCCACGTGAGCGAACCAGCACTGTTGAACTTAATACCTTTCTAATGTTGTCAATTTTCAATAAAAATTTACCCTCCCAAAAGCAAGTGGTCCTTGGTCATTATTTCCTTCTGAGATTTCTCCAATGGTCTAGTTTGGAGATGACAACAAAAATCACATTCACGTAAACTTGGTTGTTAAGTTATATTGATTTGGAAGAACCGATTGTTCAGGTATCTAATGCACCCGATTCCTTAAAATATGGAGGAACAATTTTTTAAAAATAACTTTGCTCCAAGTAATGAAGCCTTGGACCCTCCAGAAATCTTCTACAATGTGTCCAACCACCAAGGAAGAGATCAAAATCCATTCTCAGATCCTTCAGAGGTGTCCTACAAGGTTCCTACCATCAGGAGGAGATCAAAATCCATTCTCGGATCCTCCAGAGGTGATCTACAACCTGTCCAGCCATCAGGGGTGAAGGAGCAAGACACATTTTCAGTGTAATTACTCGGGCTACGTGGTGGGACACAAGCTTTTGGTGCTTCTTCCAGACCTTCAGGTTTGACTAAATGAAAAATTAGAAACTCACTCATAACAGTCATGTACTGTGCAATGTTTATCACCTAAGTAAAGTTACTAGAGTTTTATTCGGTGTAGAAAGACTTCCAGTTCTGGTGAAATGCCCATCGTTGCAATCATTACTCATTAGTCAATTTCTTTTTTGATAGTGTTACATCAAAAGGGGATTCGGTCTTCTGGAAGTTGGGCATCTCCTTGCATTTAAGAATAATACAAATAATGAGTCCCTTGCCTCTTGGTGATAATGAAGAGTCCTCAAGATGTACTTCTGTGGTTAAATTCACACATCATATTAAGCCATCATTCGATCTGACTTGGGCTTAGTGATTTCATTGCAATTAATAAGTAGTAGATGAAGGCTTATTCAGACGTACATTCTATGTGTGGATTGTCGAACAAACCAGAGCTTAGAGTGAATTGTAAGCTAATAATAGAGCTTGAAAGGAAAAGTCACCTCTTGAAAATCAACTTTGCTTGAGATCTGTAGAAGTACTATATAGCCCTCAACTTGTATAGAAAGGACTCCAGGAGTGATTTTTTAAAAAAAGTTTTATTAAATTTTATAGGATTAGGGATAGAATGAGATCAGGGTTGGGGTTAGGGTTTAGGTTGGGGTTGGGATCAGGGTTAGGGTTGGGGCGGGGTTGGGGACAGGATTGGGGTTATCCCCCAATAACATTTTCAATACTTAGCAAACAGGATATTTTCTGGGTATATATATTTAGATAACAGTAATTAATATAATAATAGATAGGAGTGATTTTGATATACTAATACCATTGATTCTTTTGTAGCTTCCAGGTTCAACTCTCTTTCAAACTAGGGGCTTCTCTTTGCCCCCCCAAATTCATACCATTCAGATGTGTTGGCTATGTTTGCTGAGGATTTTTATTTATTTATTTTATTTATTTATTAATTAATTACATTTATATCCCGCCCTTCTCCTTGCGGACTCAGGGCGGCTAACAATTGGATAAAAACAAACATATAAACACCTATTTAAAATTGATTAAAAAGAAATATTTAAATTCATCAGATTAAAAGTAATTAAAACCCCTTTAAAATCCCTTAGGCCAGTCCCGCAAGCTGGAACAACCACGTCTTGAGGGCACGGCGGAAGGAAGGGAGATCAGGGATCACCCTGATCTCTGGGGGCAGTTCGTTCCAGATTATGGGGTTTATAGTCTTAACAGAATATCAGAATTAGAAAGGACCTTGGAGGTCATCTAGTCCAACCCCTTGCTCAAGCAGGAGACCCCACACCATTTCAGACAGGTGGCTGTCCAAATTCTTCTTTAAAACCTGCAGTCTTGGAGCACCCACAACTTCTGGAGGCAACTTTGGGCAGGCATCGATTGGCAGGCTGGTTTGCTCAAAGCAAAATGAGCGCGAAGTCGGAAAACCAAGGCAGCCTTAAGGGATATTCTGCCTAGGATAAAACAGTTAAAATTGAAAACTAGACTTCATTTTAACAAATGCCAAAAAAAAAAGTCTCTAATAAAAGATCCATGACAAATATGCAGCACTCAAAACCTCCAGAGATTCAACCTGCCCACAAGTCTTTTAATTAAAAAAAAGGAAGTCTTTTTTTTAAAAGCAACTTTTTTTTTGAAAAGGAGGCCATGAAAAACAGCCAGTTGTTAAGTGAGCTTTTCCCCATTTCTTGTCACAGTGAATCATTGCGGTGGCTAATTTCGTAACATGTTAAGTGAATCTGCCCCCCCCCCTATTATTTTTGCTTGTTGGAAGTTTGCAAAAGGGGATCCAAAGGACTCCAAGACAGAGCAACGGTAATCAATACAAGTCAGTTGCCAAGCATCTTAAATTCTGATCACGTGACCCCGGGGGCTGCTGCGACGGCCGTTAAGGGTGAACGACGGTCATAAGTCACTTAGTGAACAGTCACTAAGGCAAGGAATTCTGGGAGTTGAAGTCCACGAGTCATAAAAGAGCCAAGGTTGCCTGCCCCTGCACTAAGGGAACTGTTGTAAGTCAAGGACTATTTGTATCTGAGCCTGTCAACCAGCCCTTTAATTCCCCCCAAGAAGAAAATGAAAAACAATTCTGGAAGGTTTGGGGCCGCGGTTTGCTTGTTCCAATTGACTTCCTGAACGTCTCATTACCAGACTAGCTAACCTCATCAGGTGAACGAAATGTTCAGAAACGAAACTGAAGCAAGCTGGGAGAGCAAAAACCCCTGGCAAAAATAGGAAGTATTTTCTTTTTTATATATATAATACAAGTTTTATTAGTTTTTTCTTTTTACAACCAAATGCTTGAGAAACGACGTGGTGACAGGGTAATCAATTATACAAAAGCGAAATCATTCATCTATAATTCAAATCCAATCACTAACGTCTCCCTCTCTATTCCCTCAAATAATATGACATATTCAAATTAATGCCTTTTTCAATAATAATATTCAATGAATCAAGACAATCGCCAATAGCATTTCATTTACTGTATATAAATCAAAATCCTGTATTAAGCTTCACTATTTACAATTACCCCATTCCAGTTTGGCTTAAATAACCATATTATTAACCCTTCAGGTGCCTTTCCTTTCCCTTTAAATAAAATAGGAAGTACTTTCGATTTATTTCACCGCCTGGAAGGGTTTGGGTCCTCCGGGGCTCTGGGTGGCGCTGTGCGGCGCGGCCGGGAGAGGACGGCGCTCGGGCCGCCTTCTTCGGAAGCTCTCGCGCGCCTCGGCGCTTCCATCCACCCACGTGAGCCGCGTGTAACAAGGAACGGCGGAACCCGCGAGGAAAAGGTTACATTGTAGCCGTCTTTCTGCCGCTCGCGCGCCCGCGCGCAGGCGCGGAAGAGGGGGGGCGAAAAGAAGCGCGGCCTCCAGCACGTGTGAACGCGCGGCGGGACCCGTGTCGGGTCAGGTCTGCCCTCCGCAGCCGCCGCAGCTGCTCCTCCTCTCCCCGGCCGGGACTTCCTCGCGGTCCAGCCGGGGCTCGCTGGGCCCGCCCGCCCGCCGGCCGCCGGCCGCCCTCGGCTCCATGGCCGGCGGAGGCTGGACGCTGCCCGGCGGGGATTTCCTCTCCCCGCAGCCGCCGGCTTCCCAGCAGGAGCAACAGCCGCCGCCGCCTCCTCCGCCGCCTCCTCCGGATGCCGGGGCGAGGAAGCCGGCCTTGGAGCCGTGGCGGGAGGCGCAGGAGAGCGACCGGCACTGGGGGCTCCGCCGGCAGTTCCTGCTCCGCAACCTGCCGGGCTACCCGGGCGCGGACGCCTTCCAGCAGCTGCTGGCGCTCTCGCACGTCTGGAGCAACCACGTCTTCCTGGGCTGCAGGTGAGAGCGGGGCCGCCGCCGCCCTCCTCCTCTGCACGTGTGAACGTAGGCCGGCTTGTGCGCGTGTCCTCTGCGGGCGCCCGTTTCCTGGGTTCTTCCCCCCCCCCCTTAAGCTGGGTAGCCTTCTTATCCAGGACCCTCTGGAGGTCTTTCTCCCCGGTCCATGCCTGTTACTTAAACGGATCCAGTGCTAAAATCCAAGAATGGAATAAAGAGTAGAGTAGAGAAGAGAATAGAATAGAATAGAATATACCGTATATTGGAATATAGAATAGAATAGAATAGAATAGAATAGAATAGAATAGAATAGAATAGAATAGAATATATATTGGAATATAGAATAGAATAGAATAGAATATATATTGGAATATAGAATAGAATAGAATAGAATATATATTGGAATATAGAATAGAATAGAATAGAATAGAATATATATTGGAATATAGAATAGAATAGAACATATATTGGAATATAGAATAGAACATATATTGGAATATAGAATAGAACATATATTGGAATATAGAATAGAATAGAATAGAATAACTTTATCGTCACTTTAAATGCACACTAATCNTTTTTAAAACATTTTGTTATGAACAGTTGTGATTGGACAGCTGCACTTGATATATATTTACATGACCCACGTGAGCGAACCAGCACTGTTGAACTTAATACCTTTCTAATGTTGTCAATTTTCAATAAAAATTTACCCTCCCAAAAGCAAGTGGTCCTTGGTCATTATTTCCTTCTGAGATTTCTCCAATGGTCTAGTTCTGAGATGACAACAAAAATCACATTCACGTAAACTTGGTTGTTAAGTTATATTGATTTGGAAGAACCGATTGTTCAGGTATCTAATGCACCCGATTCCTTAAAATATGGAGGAACAATTTTTAAAAATAACTTTGCTCCAAGTAATGAAGCCTTGGACCCTCCAGAAATCTTCTACAATGTGTCCAACCACCAAGGAAGAGATCAAAATCCATTCTCAGATCCTTCAGAGGTGTCCTACAAGGTTCCTACCATCAGGAGGAGATCAAAATCCATTATCGGATCCTCCAGAGGTGATCTACAACGTGTCCAGCCATCAGAGGTGAAGGAGCAAGACCCATTTTCAGTGTAATTACTCGGGCTACGTGGTGGGACACAAGCTTTTGGTGATTCTTCCAGACCTTCAGGTTTGACTAAATGAAAAATTAGAAACTCACTCATAACAGTCATGTACTGTGCAATGTTTATCACCTAAGTAAAGTTACTAGAGTTTTATTCGGTGTAGAAAGACTTCCAGTTCTGGTGAAATGCCCATCGTTGCAATCATTACTCATTACTCAATTTCTTTTTTGATAGTGTTACATCAAAAGGGGATTCGGTCTTCTGGAAGTTGGGCATCTCCTTGCATTTAAGAATAATACAAATAATGAGTCCCTTGCCTCTTGGTGACAATGAAGAGCCCTCAAGATGTACTTCTGTGGTTAAAGTCACACATATTAAGCCATCATTCGATCTGACTTGGGCTTAGTGATTTCATTGCAATTAATAAGTAGTAGATGAAGGCTTATTCAGACGTACATTCTATGTGTGGATTGTCGAACAAACCAGAGCTTAGAGTGAATTGTAAGCTAATAATAGAGCTTGAAAGGAAAAGTCACCTCTTGAAAATCAACTTTGCTTGAGATCTGTAGAAGAACTATATAGCCCTCAACTTGTATAGAAAGGACTCCAGGAGTGATTTTTTAAAAAAGTTTTATTAGATTTTATAGGATTAGGGATAGAATGAGATCAGGGTTGGGGTTAGGGTTTAGGTTGGGGTTGGGATCAGGGTTAGGGTTGGGGCAGGGTTGGGGACAGGATTGGGGTTATCCCCCAATAACATTTTCAATATTTAGCAAACAGGATGTTTTCTGGGTATATATATTTAGATAACAGTAATTAATATAATAATAGAAGTGATTTTGATATACTAATACCATTGATTCTTTTGTAGCTTCCAGGTTCAACTCTCTTTCAAACTAGGGGCTTCTCTTTGCCCCCCCAAATTCATACCATTCAGATGTGTTGGCTATGTTTGCTGAGGATGATGGGGTTTATAGTCTTAACAGAATATCAGAATTAGAAAGGATCTTGGAGGTCTTCTAGTCCAACCCCCTGCTCAAGCAGGAGACCCTACACCAGGGGTAGGCAATCTTGGCTCTTTTATGACTCGTGAACTTCAATTCCCAGAATTCCTGAGCCAGCATAGCTGGCTCAGGAATTCTGGGAGTTGAAGTCCACGAGTCATAAAAGAGCTAAGGTTGCCTACCCCTGCCCTACACCATTTCAGACAGGTGGCTGTCCAAATTCTTCTTTAAATCCTGCAGTCTTGGAGCACCCACAACTTCTGGAGGCAACTTTGGGCAGACATCGATTGGCAGGCTGGTTTGCTCAAAGCAAAATGAGCGCGAAGTCGGAAAACCAAGGCATCCTTAAGGGATATCCTGCATAGGATAAAACAGTTAAAATTGAAAACTAGACTTCATTTTAACAAATGCCAAAAAAAAGTCTCTAATAAAAGATCCACGACAAATATGCAGCACTCAAAACCTTCAGAGATTCAACCTGCCCACAAGTCTTTTATTTATTTTTTTTAAAAAAGGAAGTCTTCTTTAAAAGCAACTGTTTTTTAAAAGGAAGCTATGAAAAACAGCCAGTTGTTAAGTGAGCTTTGCCTTCTTTCTTGTCACAGTGAATCATTGCTGTGGCCAATTTCGTAACACTTTAAGTGAATCTGCCCTCCCCCCCTATTGATTTTGCTTGTCGGAAGTTTGCAAAAGGGGATCCAAAGGACCCCAAGACACAGCAACGGTCATCAATATGAGTCAGTTGCCAAGCATCTTAAATTCTGATCACGTGACCCCGGGGGCTGCTGCGACGGCCGTTAAGGGTGAACGACGGTCACAAGTCATTTTTTTCAGCGCTGCTGTCACTTTGAACAGTCACTAAGAGAACTGCTGTAAGTCAAGGACTATTTGTATCTGAGCCTGTCAACCAGCCCTTTAATTCCCCCCAAGAAGAAAATGAAAAACAATTCTGGAAGGTTTGGGGCCGCGGTTTGCTTGTTCCAATTGACTTCCTGAACGTCTCGTTACCAGGCTAGCTAACCTCATCAGGTTAACGAAATGTTCAGAAACGAAACTGAAGCAAGCTGGGAGAGCAAAAACCCCTGGCAAAAATAGGAAGTATTTTCTTTTTTATATATATAATACAAGTTTTATTAGTTTTTTCTTTTTACATGCGCATGTCTGCATGATGGTGGACGTTGTCCTTTAGCTCCGCACTAATGGAGCGGAAGAAGGGTAGAGGGGGGGCTTCGGAGACCCCCGAAGGAGCCAGAAGAGAGACCCCCGAGGAGCCAGAGGATCTGCCCCCTCCCTGGTGAGGAGTTTGACTCTGTTGCTCCTGAAGATGTGGACAGGGTCCTGGGGAGACTGAATGCAACCACATGTTTATTAGATCCGTGTCCCTCCTGGCTGGTACTGGCAGCCAGGGAGGGGACACGAGCCTGGTTCCAGGGAATTGTTAACGCCTCTTTGCAGGAGGGAGTCTTCCCGGCAACCCTAAAGGAAGCCGTGGTGA
>NW_015392635.1:34784-36714 GCF_001527695.2 Protobothrops mucrosquamatus
CCCTCTGGAACGAACTACCCCCCGAG
Organism: Protobothrops mucrosquamatus; assembly: GCF_001527695.2. Lineage (NCBI taxonomy): Eukaryota > Metazoa > Chordata > Lepidosauria > Squamata > Viperidae > Protobothrops > Protobothrops mucrosquamatus. Next base: position 34,811 of record NW_015392635.1, read on the forward strand.
ATCCGGACGATTCCAGATCTCTTAACCTTCCGCCGCGCCCTCAAGACATGGCTTTTTCAACAAGCGGGCCTGACCTAGGGTGAGTTTTAAATAGGGACAATTTTTAACGATTTTAAAGAGCCACAGCTACCAATATTTGGGTTTTAATTGGTTTTTAGTAGGGGAAATTTTTTCTTTTTGTATGATGTTTTAATATGCTGTGAGCCGCCCTGAGTCCCATGAAGGGAGAAGGGCGGCATATAAATCCTATAAAATAAAATAAATAAAATAAATAAATAAATGCTTGAGAAACGACGTGGTGACAGGGTAATCAATTATACAAAAGCGAAATCATTCATCTATAATTCAAATTCCATCACTAACGTCTCCCTCTCTATTCCCTCAAATAATATGACATATTATTGAAAAAGACATTAATTTGAATAATATTCAATTAATCAAGACAATCGCCAATAACATTTCATTTACTGTATATAAATCAAAATCCTGGATTAAGCTTTACTATTTACAATTACCCCATTTTCAGTTTGGCTTAAATAACCGTATTATTAACCCTTCAGGTGTCTTTCCTTTCCCTTTAAAAAAATAGGAAGTATTTTCGATTTATTTCACCGCCTGGAAGGGTTTGGGTCCTCCGGGGCTCTGGGTGGCGCTGTGCGGCGCGGCCGGGAGAGGACGGCGCTCGGGCCGCCTTCTTCGGAAGCTCTCGCGCGCCTCGGCGCTTCCATCCACCCACGTGAGCCGCGTGTAACAAGGAACGGCGGAACCCGCGAGGAAAAGGTTACATTGTAGCCGTCTTTCTGCCGCTCGCGCGCCCGCGCGCAGGCGCGGAAGAGGGGGGGGCGAAAAGAAGCGCGGCCTCCAGCACGTGTGAACGCGCGGCGGGACCCGTGTCGGGTCAGGTCTGCCCTCCGCAGCCGCCGCAGCTGCTCCTCCTCTCCCCGGCCGGGACTTCCTCGCGGTCCAGCCGGGGCTCGCTGGGCCCGCCCGCCCGCCGGCCGCCCTCGGCTCCATGGCCGGCGGAGGCTGGACGCTGCCCGGCGGGGATTTCCTCTCCCCGCAGCCGCCGGCTTCCCAGCAGGAGCAACAGCCGCCGCCGCCGCCTCCTCCGCCGCCTCCTCCGGATGCCGGGGCGAGGAAGCCGGCCTTGGAGCCGTGGCGGGAGGCGCAGGAGAGCGACCGGCACTGGGGGCTCCGCCGGCAGTTCCTGCTCCGCAACCTGCCGGGCTACCCGGGCGCGGACGCCTTCCAGCAGCTGCTGGCGCTCTCGCACGTCTGGAGCAACCACGTCTTCCTGGGCTGCAGGTGAGAGCGGGGCCGCCGCCGCCCTCCTCCTCTGCACGTGTGAACGTAGGCCGGCTTGTGCGCGTGTCCTCTGCGGGCGCCCGTTTCCTGGGTTCTTCCCCCCCCCCCCCTTAAGCTGGGTAGCCTTCTTATCCAGGACCCTCTGGAGGTCTTTCTCCCCGGTCCATGCCTGTTACTTAAACGGATCCAGTGCTAAAATCCAAGAATGGAATAAAGAGTAGAGTAGAGAAGAGAATAGAATAGAATAGAATATACCGTATATTGGAATATAGAATAGAATAGAATAGAATAGAATAGAATAGAATAGAATAGAATAGAATATATATTGGAATATAGAATAGAATAGAATAGAATATATATTGGAATATAGAATAGAATAGAATAGAATATATATTGGAATATAGAATAGAATAGAATATATATTGGAATATAGAATAGAATAGAATAGAATAGAATATATATTGGAATATAGAATAGAATAGAACATATATTGGAATATAGAATAGAACATATATTGGAATATAGAATAGAACATATATTGGAATATAGAATAGAATAGAATAGAATAACTTTATCGTCACTTTAAATGCACACTAATC
>NW_015392636.1:0-20138 GCF_001527695.2 Protobothrops mucrosquamatus
TAGGTTGCTTCTCTCTTTGGTTATTTTCCAGCCATTGTTTCTTGTCTTGCCTTTTGATGCTTTGGAAAATAGTTTGACCCCCTCATCTTTGTTGGAAGCCCTTCAGATATTGGTACACTGGTATTATGTCACCCCTAGTCCTTATTTTCATTAGACTAGATCAGTGGTTCTCAACCTTTTTAATGCTGTGACCCCAACCAGTCGTAAGTTGAGGACTAAACCAGTCGTAAGTCGAGGACTAAACCGGTCGTAAGTCGAGGACTAAACCGGTCATAAGTCGAGGACTACCCAACCGGTCGTAAGTCGAGGACTTTCCCTGCCCGGGAGTGCCGCGCATGCGTGGTTCCGCCCCTTGCGCCGGCCGAGGCGTAGCTGGCAAGCGGCAGAGACGGAGCAGGCCGACCACCAGCTGGCCCAGCCCAAGGGAGGTAAGGCACCTGCCAGAAAAGGGAAAAAATGGCAGACAAAAAAAATGGCAGACAAAAAAAATGGCGGACAGCCTTGCTTGGCGACCCCCATGAAATGGTCGATCGACCCCAAATGGAGTCCCGACCCACAGGTTGAGAACCACTGAACTAGATATACCCAATTCCTGCAACCGTTCTTCATATGTTTTAGCCTCTAGAACCCTGATCATTTTTGTTGCTCTTCTCTGCACTTTTCCCAGAGTCACATCTTTTTTTTATATTGTGGTGACCAAAACTTGATGCAGTATTCCAGATGTGGTCTTACTAAGGCTTTGTAAAGTGGTACAAGAACTTCAAGTGAAGTTTTAAATAGCTCAATATTTCATTAAACCTTTTAAGGGAAACTTTATGGGAAAATGCAAGATCAACAGCAAACATTTGGCAAATAAGGCTGATTTTTTTAAAAAAAAAGTTCTTAAATTTTCATGATGGAAAAACTACCATGTGAAGACACCTGCAAACTGACACTATTAACACTAGCCACTATTGATCACCAGTTTCTCCATTTACCAATTGCTCTCAAATGGAGATGGGCCACATATAAATTTAATAAGTAAATAACACATACAGTAAATAACATACTGAGCCATGGTGGAACAGTGGTTAGAACGCAGTACTGCAGGCTAACTTACTGCTCACTGCCAGGAGTTCGATTCTCATTGGCTTCAGGTTGACTCAGCCTTCCATCCTTTTGAGGTTGGTAAAACGAGGACCCAGATTGTCAGGGGCAACATGCTGACTCTGTAAACCTTGAAAAAAGTGGATGTTTGGTTTTTACAATTATGGGACTCAGATTCTTTGGAAGAAGAATAGATGTGAATTAAGAAATGATATATTGAGAGCCCCTGCTTTAGAAATGGAACCAATACATGTAGATTCTATCCAATCACAGGCATTACATTACTTTTATAGCATTAGTTCCGCAGCTTTCCACATAGCTGAGTGTCATACTTAAGTGGGTATGATAAATTTTCAGAAAATTGCACATAGCAATAGCACTTAGACTTATATACCGCTTCACAGTGCTTTGCAGCCCTTTCTAAGCAGTTTACAGAGTCAGCCTATTGCCCGTAACAATCTGGGTCCTCATTTTACCGACCTCAAAAGGATGGAAGGCTGAGTCAACCTTGAGCTGGTTAGGATCGAACTCCTGGAGTGAGCAGTGAGTTAGCCTGCAGTACTGCATTCTAACCACTGCACCACCATAGCCTAGATTTTGCACCTCAGCACTTTTCTTCAGCTGGATGTTCTCTTGAATTTCATGCATGCTGGTACTGCTTTTTAAAGAAAATTCTTTGGACATCTGATTCTGATGCCTGGCTTTGTTTAGAAATTTGTTTGTTTGTTTGTTTGTTTTTTAAAGCCCTCTCATTTCATTTATTATATTAAAACTATTTTCACTTCATATTTAATATGGGTATAATCCTCACCCTAAAATAAATGTAATTGTTTCTGTTTCATGTGCACAAAGCTAATGTCTGAATTCTTCTCAATGAATTCTTTAGAGATTTTATTTGCTCAGGTTTCCTAGATGTGCACCAGAGGTGAAAGTTAGATGGCAACTAATATTTTGCTAATAATAATTCATCATAAATATGAAAAACATAGAACAAATTAGACCCATCTAAAAGAGCGAAGCATACATGCCAGTTGAAAGAATGACAAATTTGAAAGACAGTCTGGTGCAGAAGCCTAGTTTACATGCACTTAAATGATGGATGTGGAACATGACTTCAAGGTTACTAAATAAGTGCACTGCATGGAATGTCTATAGGCAATTCATCATTTCAATGAACAGCAAAGAGCCACTTACAATCCTAGCACATCACACCATATATTAAACTCAAGACACTGATGAACCATTCTGATGTCTCCTGAACATGTAGAACATCCCTCACTGGGAATAAGGATTGCCAAAGTTTGATTTCCAGAAAGCAAAACAGTGCTTTAAAAATATTTAGTTTATATATTTTACCTTATTAGCTCTATGCCAAATCAAATTTACTTAAATGTGGTCTGTGTAAAATACAAGGAAAGACCCAGTGATTTCTAAAATATCCACGTTAATTGCATGTTCTGGGAAGAAGAAGAAAATTTATCATTCTGGAGCAATCACTGACAAAGCATCTACAAAATTTACTGTGGCAAAAAACCCATCTGTCATATTCTCAGGAAAGATTTATGGAAAAATCCCTTATTTTTAATTTAGGGATAGGGTTGTAGATCAGTGATAAAGTTCCAGCATCTTGGAGAACGCTAAAAAAACCTCTGTCCCCAACACTGGATAGTCTTTGGCAGTCAATGCTGAAGGAGAGGTCAATGGACTGACGCCACCTAAGATAGCTTCCTGGAGATCTACTGTAGATGTGCCAAAAAAAGGTTATCCTTTCACCAGAGGAAATTCTCTTGTGTTCATAGCTATGCTGATAGCCTTCTAGAAAATAATGTCAACTAGTTTAATTGAGAAGAATATTATCAACAGTAAAACTCTGCAACATGAATGAAGAGAGTTGTGAAATGAACAAAGGGTGCTCATATTTTGCCTATGATTATGAAGTTTTACTCCCTCATTACTAAAAAAGGCTAAAGGTTTCCTCTGTCCAGTCACATCTGACTCTAGGGGGCAGTGTTCATCTCTATTTCCAAGTTAAGGGAGCCAACATTGTCCGAAGATGCTTCTGTGGTCATGTAGCTGGCATGACTACATGCCGAGGTGCAAAGAACGCTCTTACCTTCCCACCAAAGTGCATGTTTTCACAATTGCATGTTTTCAAACTGCTAGGTTAGCAGGAGCTGGGGCAGGAACGGGAGCTCACCCTGAAATGCAGTACTTTGGTTTTGAACTGTCAACCTTTTGGCTGAGAAGCCCAGCATCTTAACCGCTAGGCCACCACTAGAACCTGTTAATTACTTCATGGATCTGTATCTCAATCTGCCGCAAGTTCTATGTCAGCTTCAGAAAACAGACAGAATCTCTGCTTCCTCTGCACATCTTTTGCACTTTGAAAAACCAAGAGTCACCAGCCTGATTCTCATATTTTAGATAGCAGCTGATATAAAGGACCACTGTTTGTGATCCTGGAAAGCCATTGCCCATCAAACAATAGCAGGCTCAGTGAGCACATAATGGCTGGATTCATGCTGAGCCATATTGTACCTTACAGTTAGTCCTTGACTTACAACAGTTCATTTAGTGACCATTCAAAGTTACAACAGCACTGAAAAAAGTGACGTATGACTTTCTCATACTTATGACTCTTGTAGCATCTCCATGACCACGTGATTAAAACTGAGACGCAACGTATTTAGACAGTTGCAATGTCCTGGGGCCATGTGATCATCTTTTGTGACCTTAGTTTTAAGCAAAGTAATGGGGAAGCCAGATTTGCTTAACAGCCATGTTACTAACTTAACAACTGCAGTGATTCACTTAACAACTGTCTTGCTTAGCAACAGAAATTTTGGGCTCAATTATGATTGTAAGTCAAGCACTACCTGTATTTGGTTTGGATTTATCATAATGGGTGAATCTAACCATGGATTTTACTAAACCATACTTCATGGCTTAGTTTGACATGAGTGAACCCAATAACCTATGGTTTACTCAACGGTGGGCTTAGTACAACGGTTATGAGCCCATTCAATTTGTCCTATGACAAATTGTCCTATGATAAGGGAGGTCCTACGTAACCCTTCATGTTTCCCTTTCCCTTTTACAAATCTTTTCATCTGGATTATTCTACATGCACTTTACATGCAACCATTTCACATTATTGCAGCTTACTACATTGTGTTTGTGTAGTAATGCAATCCATACACAATGACTCGTCGATATCACTGACTGCTGATTAGGCTGGAAAGTGGCTTCAGTATCATGCATTTAGTAAATTAGATGGCAATTGAATGGATGATTGAATGCAAATGACAGATAAATCTATAGGACCGTGAAGACTTTCCCATGACTAGCTTTGGGGAACACAATTTATTTTATTTTTTTTGCAACAGAGATGCAATGATGTGTCAAACACTCAGCAGTGTACAGACTCTTAATTTTCTGAGGCCTAGAAGAGGTGCTTACTTGCTTTTGGGAATGATTGTGAAATTGGAGATCTGATTTATTTGGTCTTTTTCTTTTATACTACAGTTAGCATTGTATTGAAATTTGCTTTGGCTTTCCCCATTTGTGAAGAAGGAAGGATGGGTTGGAACCAAATTCTGATGAGAATTCAAGGTTGGAGAAAGGGGAAGTCATGAGAGTTTTACCATTTTTTCCTTCTCTTGCTTCATCTTCTTTCAAAGGGCACAATATGAACGATCAAGTGATTCTTTGTAAGAAAAAGACAGCTAAGTAAGACAGCTATTTTTTATAGAAAAAAGGATAGGAGAGAAACTTGATAACAGTATGTTGACCCCTTCCAATTCTTGTTAGGATTTTTTTATTGTCTGTGAAAGCGACAAGAGAAACTTCTTATAACAGAATAACAGAGTTGGAAGGGTCCATGGAAGTCTTCTCCTTCAACCCCCCGCTCAAGCAGGAAACCCTATACCAGTTCAGACAAATGGTTGTCCAATCTCTTCTTAAAACCTCCAGCGTTGGAGCACCTGTAACTTCTGGAGGCAAGTTGTTCCACTGATTCAGTGTTGTCACTGACAAGAAATTTCTCTTTAGTTCTAGGTTGCTTCTCTCCTTGATTAGTTTCAATCCATTGCTTCTTGTTCTGCCATCAGGTGCTCTGGATAATAGGTTGACCCCCTTTTCTTTGTGGCAGCCCTTGGATATTGGAACACTGCTATTATATAACCCATAGTCCTTCTTTTCATTAAATTAGACATTAAATTAGACATACCCAATTCCTGCGACCATTCTTCATATGTTTTAGCCTCCAGTCCCCTAATCATCTTTCTTGCTCTTCTCTGCACTCTTTCTAGAATGTCAACATCTTTTTTATATCACAGTGACCAAAACTAGATGCAATACCAAGGCATTATAAAGTGATACTAACACTTCAATGTGATCTTGATTCGATCTCTCTGTTAATGCAGCATAAGACTCCATCGGCTGTTTTTTTTACAGCTGCAGAACAATTATGTCTTTCATTGAGATTCTTGCAGTACATAATGTTGTATCAAGGTATATCATGAATGGCATTATTATGCAAAAGTGTTCCAGTACAGTACAACAGCAATGAAAAAAGTGACTTAGGACTGGTCCTCACATTTATGATCATTGCAACATCCCCATGGTCATGTGATCAAAATTCTTGGCAACCGGCTTGTATTTAAGATGGCTGCAGTGTCCTGGTGTCACATGATCGCCATTTGCAAACTTTCTAGCTGGTTTCCGACAAGCAAAATCAATAGGGGAATTTGGAGTTGCTTTACAATCACATAATTCTCTTAACACCTGCAGAGATTCATTTAACAACCATGGCAAAAAAGATTGTAAAATTCAACATGACTCAATTAACAACTGCCTCACTTAATAATGGAAATTTTGCTCCCAATTGTGGCAGTAATTGAGGAACACTTGTATCTCTAGGTACAATTAGTAAAGAACTTTATGAGCCCCTTAGACAATCTGTTTTTACTTACTTACTTACTTACTTACTTACTTACTTACTTACTTACTTACTTACTTACTTACTTACTTACTTACTTACTTACTTACTTACTTACTTACTTACTTACAAAGTGTATATAGCCAGCCATCTACCAGAAGGAACTTTGGATGGTGAACAAAATGAAAACACAATAAACTAAAACGTTGAGTTTCCATTAAATCTCATTCTCATCCACCAACTAGCTTATGCCAGCTCCATCCTGGCCCCTTTGCTGTGAGAAAGGCAGGTCTTCTCTGCATTCCTGAAGGTTAACAGAGTTGTGGTTATCCATATTTCTGGGAGGCAGGAAGGCTGTTCCATAAGGTAGGTGCCATGACAGAGAAGGCCATTTTCTCTGTCATGTAATCCACATTTTTTCTAGGCATTCTCAAACACCCCCTTCAGAAGATATGATTTAAACAAGGAGAGGTTGACCAGTCTTTTCTCAGTCTTTGTCAGTTTTCTATATTTTCAGTCAGGGCTCCATTCTGTGCTGGTTTTGAATGCATTAATTTTTAAAACTCTTATTTTCAAAACATATTTTCGCACAATACATATTTCTGAAGCTGTTTTGTTGTGGAACATGGATGCTAAAACATATGGACCCTCCATTTGTTGTATACAACATTCCACCTAGCAAATTGTTTTCTTTATGATACAGAATCTCTATTGCTACTACCATGTACACAAAAACTGGAATAACCAAAGGCTATCCATGTTAATTACTTACAATATTGTTTCTAGACAGCTATATAGCTAATATAATGTAAACCCTTGCTATTGTTCATGTCTTTCTGTGTATTATTTTGCCTGCCTTTTACACCGATTTTGCCAGTTAACTGTGCCTTTTTTATGTTTGCTGATGCTTAATAAATAAACATCAAGCATTGTTTTGTGTGTATGGGCGTGTCTCTCTCTCTCTCTCTCTCTCTCTCTCTCTCTCTCTCTCTCTCTCTCTCTCTCTCTCTGTGTGTGTGTGTGTGTGTGTGTGTGTGTGTCTGTGTGTGTCTGTGTGTCTGTGTCTGTGTCTGTGTGTACATTTTTGCTAGTTGGATAATAAATGTTGGATAATAAATGTGCTTGCTCTGATGGAGGAAAACTGAACTGGGAATTATTCACAGTAATTTTCCAACACAATTTCTATTCTGGAGAAATACCACAATCATTTTTATGAGGAAGGCTGGTAATCAACCATTAGAGAAACCATGAGAACAACTGCAACAGGTTCCCTTAGGGTGAATGTTACCACAAGGGAAGGGGCATTCATAGCTCCCCTTGTAAAGTGTAGTTGTGTAGAAAAAGGGTAAACCTTCAAACGGTTCCTATAATTGCACAAGCTTTTTCTGCCAAAGAACACATATTGCAGCTGAAGAGAAAATGAGAATATTGATGGCAGTTAAGAAAGTGATCTTGTGTACCGAATGCCAGGTCTCTGTGTGTATGGGTGTGCTTGTGCATCTCTGTGTGTATGTGTGTAACATAAAGATGTAAACTGTAAAGGCCAATGTTTCTACATACTTTGATAATAAATGCAGCCTCAACAAGCACCCATAAATTACTCTCATCCTGCTGGGATTACTTTGATGCTGAAGCATTTGTGGTGTTTGGCATGCTGCACAACAACTGGTCTGCTGCTGTGGCAGGAGAGGAGTTGTTGACCTCCACAACCTTGGCTAATTGGCCATCCACAACAGCATTTCAGATTGGGATAAAAAGTCAGCCGAGACATCCTCATTAAACAGAAAGGCATTCATGCACTAGACAATCTAAGTATCTGAACACAACTCTGACACACAGTGACTGATGATGAAAAGGCAGGAAAATCGGATGCAAAGAAGACTGCCACTCCTACCTGGCTACATGGAAAGCCTTTATAAGTGTATGTTGTGAGAAACATAACGGTAGCCTCCTTCAGGCTAACCTTACTCCCCTGACCAAAGTTTTTAGGCCAGTGTTTCTCAGCCTTGTCAGCTTTGAAATGTGTGGACTTCAATTCCCAGAATTCTCCAGCCACCATGCTGGCTGGGAAATTCTGGGAGCTGAAGTCACACGTATTAAATAACAATAGCAACAGCACTTAGACTTATATTCTGCTTCATATTGCTTTACAGGCCTTTCTAAGCAGTTTACAGACTCAGCATATTGCCCCCAACAATCTGGGTCCTCATTTTACCAACCCCGGAAGTATGAAAGGCTCAATCTGGAGCTGGTCAGGATTGAATTCCTGGCAGTGAGCAGTGAGTTAGCCTAGAAGAAGTGGACGACAGAGAATGAGGTGGCTGGATGGAATCACTGAAGCAGTAGGCATGAGTTTAAATGGACTCCAGAAGATGGTAGAGGACAGGAAGGCCTGGAGGAACGTTGTCCATGGGGTCATGATGGGTCGGACACAACTTCGCAACTAACAACAACAACAACTGCACTTTAACCACTGTGTCATTGCTATGAACATTGAGAAACACTGCTTTAGATGCTTCTAGGAGCAGTGTACAAACACAAATGATATGACCTTATTATAGGTTGGGTCACTCTTACTGAAAGTAGGGATGGGAATATATGAGTTTAGTTAATTTCTGAATACAAACTTATCTAGTATCCGAATTCTGAATTACCAGTCTAACTGAAAGTTACCGCAAATTCACAGAACAATACATATTACAATGCAGTGCATTTGAAAAAAAACAAAACAGTACAGATAGTCCTCGGCTTACGAGTCCAAAATTTCTGTTGCTAAGTGAGACAGTTGTTAAGTGAGTTTTGCCCCATTTTATGACATTTCTTGCCACAGCTGTTAAGTGAATCATTGCAGTTCTTAAGTTAGTAATAGGGTTTTTGAATAAATCTGGCTTCTGTATTGACTTTGCTTGTTCCGGGAAGGTCGCAAAAAGTGGTCACATGACCCCAGGACGGTGCAACCATCATAAATATGAGCCAGTTGCCAAGCGTCTGAATTTTAATCATGTGACCATGGGGATGCTGCAATGAAAAATGGTCATAAGTCACTTTTATCAGTATCATTGTAACTTTGAACGTTCACCACATGAACTGTTGTAAGTTGAGGACTACCTGTATTCCCCACAAATAATGATGAAATAAATATATCCTGCAATATGTTCTGCATAAATAAATATACCCATGAGGATAGTGCACAGATATGTATTATATTACTTCCGCCGCGCCCTTAAGACATGGCTATTCCAACAAGCAGGACTGGCCTAGGGGGAATTTTTAGTGGGGTTTTAAGAATAATTTTAAATTGACATAGGCCACATCAAATATTTCATTTTAATTAGGTTTTAAAGTGGGTATTTTATCTTTGTATTTGTTTTATCAGGCTGTCAGCCGCCCTGAGTCCGTAAGGAGAAGGGCGGGATAAAAATCCAAACAAATAAATAAATAAATAAATAAATGTGTCCAATGGGAAATTCATACATTAAAAATGTGTTGATTTGAATCAAAATTCAAATATAAAATAAACCTCAGAAAAACAAACCTTCAGCAAACCAAACCTGATTCACAAAGATGGGATACTGAAAAATCCTACCTTGCTTGAAGGGATCTGCCATAGTAAGGGCTGTGTATCTGACATCTGATTTTAAATTAATGAACCATTAAAGAAAAGAAGGACCTTGAAGATGTCCATCAGTATTTAGCACCTGGGAAATAGGCAAAGCAATCAGGCTGCTGGTAGCTGATCCTAGGTTTCCCAGGGACAGTGATTAATTAATTTCTATTTCTCGTTGTATTATAGCAATTAATGCCAGATTTTCATCTATATGTTACCTAGTTTTGAATGCATGCTTGTTTTATGCATGCCAGCAACATTTCTTGTTTATCTTGCTGACTTGGCTCACATCTCATGCTAAGCTATAATGTGACTTTTAAACTAGACTTTATCTCTTTTGTAAACTCAGTCAATTGTAATTTATTCAGCAAATCATGGTTAAGTTATTCATAGCTTAGTGTATGATGTATACAAGGCATTTATCTCTCCCGCCCTCTCTGGATTCCCCTATCACATTAAGTAAAAATGTGATGTGTTTGGTTGTGGGTTACAAAGTTGTTTGAACCTAGCCACTCTGGCTTCATAGCTCAGTCTGACTTACTACCAGTAGAGCCAGCTTTTGTGTTATACAAGTAACCATCCTCTTTAGTTTACAGCTACAGCAGCCTTCCCACCTCAAAAACCTGCTATGTTGCTTAACACAATTTCTGGGACGGGGGTGGGGGGAGGAGATAGCCCACCACAAGCTAAGAATTTGAAACTCCTTTCTGTGGAAAAACTAGTTATTTCCTTCCATTCCATTACCCTTATCAAATCCTCTTTCTTAACATATTTTCTTCTTTTTTGTAGATCAGCCACAATGCTTAAGAAGCTTTTTCTATTTCTGTTCCTGTGCAGGTTTTCCAAAGCAGGGAGGGGGAGGGACCTCTCCCCAGTGACAATCCAACACCTTCCCTCCTGGCACATAATGCATTTATTGATCTCTGCAGAAATCCTGATGGGGAGCAAATGAAAAATGCAAATGGAGCCACCCAGAGCAAAACAGGGTGTGCTCAGGGGAAGCCAGGCCAATGTGTCATCAGTGTTCAGTCTTACCTTTTCGCTTTCCCGTTGCTATACTGCATGGTGCTTTTGGCAGTAATTTCCTTTTTTTTAAAAGCACCTTTTCTAGAAATGGCTTATTTTGCTCATGCTTGAAACATTCTTCCGCCTGGTATTAAGACTCCAAAGCTACAGGCTATACTTCTGATATCCCAGCTTTAGGTCATAAACTACAGTTCTCAGCCATGATGACTATGTTCACACAGGTTTCTAAATCAAACTAAACACATCACACCATATATTATGTATTGGGTGAACCAGGACACAAAGCTTATTCAACAAATTATACAGGTAGCCCTCGACTTACAATCACAACTGAGCCCAAATTTTCCATTGCTAAAGCAAGGCAATATTTAGAACAGAACAGAATAACAGAGCTGGAAGGGACCTTGGAGGTTTTCTAGTCCAACCCCCCATACAAGTGGGAGTCCCTGTACCTTTCCAGACACGTGGCTGTCCAATCTCTTCTTAAAAGCCTCCCGTTTTGGAGCACCCACAACTTCTTGGGACAAGTTGTTCCACTGGTTAATTGTTCTCAATCTTAGGAAATTTCTACTTTGTTCTAGCTTGCTTCTTTCCTTGATGAGTTTCCATCCGTTGCTTCTTGTCCTGCCTTCTGGTGCTTTGGAAAATAGCTTGACTCCCTGTTCTTTGTGGCAGCATCTTAGATATTGGAGCACTGCTATCATGCCACCCCTAGTCCTTCTTTTCACTAATCTAGTGAGTTTTGCTACAATTTACGACCATTTTTGCCATAGTTGTTAAGAGAATCTCTGCAGTTGTTAAGTGAATCATACAGTCATTAAGTGAATCTGACTTCCCATTGACTTGTCTTGTCAGAAGACTGAGAAGCTTACAAATAAATGGTGATCAAATTATCCTGGGACCCTGCAACTATTAAAAATCCATGTTGGTTGCCAAGCGCCCATATTTTGATCAAGCAATCATAGGAATGCTGCAACTATCATAAGGGTGGGAAATGGTCATAAGTCAGTTTTTAAAGCTCCATTGTAATTTCAAACAGTTGCTAAACAAATGGTTGTTAGTCAAGGACTACCTGTACTTTATAAACAAGGATTGGCATGATGCACGAGCCAATTCTACCCAACAAAGGCCTTCAAATGCTACATGTACTGTATTTACATGATTTTATTGCTTCTTATAGATTTGTCAACCAAATGCCATACTCTCCTCCTCCTCTCCCTCTATAATTAGGGAAAATGGCAAAGAGTAATCTGGGGGGGGGGGATAATGGTACAGTTATGACTTTAATCTTAATCTTAGCAAGTAGATTTTGGCACTGTGTAACAATGGTTTTGTTTCATTGATCCCATTAAACTGAATCATGGAAGCATATGTCTCCTTGTTGATCCCATTTCCTATCCATAGCCATGTTCATTATTTGATTTGCTGGTTAGACTTAGAGAGAGACAGAATTCCAGAATCAGCTTGGTAATATTTGGATGGATCTACTCACCTCTGTTTCTTTATTTAGAGTATGGCATACAATGTCAGGGAAATCTACAAATGCTGGACACCATGCAGTCCTGACAGCCTAGATTGCTAGTTCATTCTGTTTGGCATTTGTGTTGCCTATCCTTGGTCCACCATGGTGGGGGGGACTAGCTTTACATCAATTAGCTAGTGGTGCTTGGGTTGCTGATTCTTCCAGGCTGCTCCACTGGTCTCTCCTCATCTTACCTCCTGTCCGATGCCTACATCCAGCTAGGTCCAGCCCCAGCTTCCGCTCTCTGCACACATGAACACAGTTAGGTTTTTTCCACCGAAGTGGTGCCCATTTATTTATTCACAATATTGCATCCTTTCGGACTGCTCCATCTCATGGAGCTGGGCTTGAACTGCCGGAGCGCAGACCATTTCTAACCGGCAGTTCCAGCACCATTAAGCCATTGCAGCCCCCTTATTCACCTCTACCATAATGCAACAAAAATACATTGGAGCACTTCTGCAAGTTGAAAAGGTCAAGATTCCTTTGTGTTAACATCTGGCACAGCATTGTGGGCACAGCAACCATGCAGAAACGATTTGCCATTTTCTTCTTCCAGGATGTTTTCCCAACATCCTGTTTGACCGACAGCCCTGGTATTTTCTGGTGGCCTCCCATCCAGTTACTGACCACTTCCAGCTCTGCTCAGTATATGTGAAATCAGCCAAGGTCAATTAGGTGTGCCACCTATTGTGCCAACTCTGTAGGAAGCTGACCTAATAGAATTTTCAAAAGGTTGAGTTAGATCCTTTGCTGCAACCTGTTTCATTTGAGCAGCTCTGCTCTATTTTTACAAGATTCGCTGTGATAGCAGGAGACAAACAGCAAGATCTTTTTCAATAGAATAATTTCCTTTGTTTACCCGCTTGCCTGGAAAGAAAAAATCCTTTGGTACAAGTAGGAAATGCAAAATAAAGACCTGGAGGTGAGTTATTCTTTACATCGTGGAATCACAACGTTCTTTTCAAAGAGCCTTTCTTTCTTGACACTTGGTATTCAGATCAGATAAAAATGACAGCCTGGGTCAGGCAGGGTCTCCCAACTTTTTATGGCATCCCCACCCTGCTGCCTTTTGTGTCTCAGCTCGTAGCATGAAGGAATGAAATGAAAAAGGAACTCTTCATTTTGGTGGTGGGAAGAACCAATGCATTGTTGGAGACCAACCTGATCCTGGCAGATCTCCTTCCTCTAAAGATAGCTGGCGAACTTGCTGGCATGATATATATATATTTGTATGTTTCTTTGTCATCATGTTGCCCTTAATATACAATTGGCTTTTTAATGTGCTTTAACTCTAGCGTTTGTTGTTAAATCAGGAAATTTCAAGCATTGGGGACAGAGGAGAATACCATTTATAGCAGGGGTCGTCAAGCTTTGCTGGCTGAGGAATTCTGGGAGTTGAAGTCCACAAGTCTTAAAGTTGCCAAGGTTGAGGATCCCTGATTTATAGGAACCAAGGTGACATAGTGGTCAAGGTATAACTGGACTGGCCCTGAGGAGATTAAGGATCCAGTCTTCCCTTAACTGGAAGAACTCAGTGGGTGACTGTAGGCCAATCTCAGTTCCTCAGCCCAGCTTACCTCACAAATGTGTGGTTGTGAGAAAAAAAAATGGGAAGAGGAATTGTTTGAGCTCCTGGAAGAAAAGCTAGATATAAATCTAAAGTATGAATAAAATGAACCAACTGGAGTGGCCACAGAGTCTGATGTAGCCTAAAATCTCATTTCTATATATGTGGGTGTCTGAAAAATACAGCTTGAAGCTTAACACCTCAAAAACCAAGATCATGGTCGTCAGCAAACAACCCGTTAATTTACCACCAATAAATTCAGAAGGAATGCCATTAGAAAAAGTTGAAAGGATCACGCATCTCAGTTCCAATTTACATGAAAGCTGGGACATGACCACTGAAGTAAAGACTAGGATAGAGAAAGCTCGAACAGCATTCTTCAGAACAAAAAAGGTCTTCTGCAGTCACAATATAAGCCTAAGACTGAAAATCAGGCTTGTCAGATGCTATATTTTTTCTATCCTGCTCTATGGAATAGAAAGTTGGTCTCTGACAGAAGGCCACCTGAAGAGACTAGAAGCATTTGAAATGTGGATTTACAGGCGGCTGTTACGTATAAGCTGGGTTGACAAGATCAGAAATGAGCAGGTGATAAGCCACCTGGGAAAGCCAAGGGAAATCATCAAAACAATTAAAAAACAGAAATTAGAATATTTCGGACATGTGATGCGACCCCCAGAAAAATATGGCATACTCCATTTAATCCTCCAGGGAAAGATTGAAGCCAAATGAGGTCCAGGCAGAAGAAGAACATCATGGCTTCAAAATCTAAGGGACTGTTTTGGACAAAACTCAGCAGCACTTTTTCGTGCGGCTGCTGATAAAAACAGGATCGCCAACATCCGATAACGGATATGGAACAACAAGAAGAAGAACATTTACAGGTAGTCCTCGACTTACAGCCATAATGGAGCTTGTCTATTATTATTATAAGTTATGGCTATCACCTACATGACCAACAAGATTTTACAACCTTTTTTTGCAGCAGTCATTAAGTGAATATGCTGGTTGTAAAGCAAACATATTGATCACTATGGTCCATTTTTGCTGAAAACCAGAAATAAAAAAAAGTAAAACAGTCACATCACCCTGGGATGCTAATGTGGGCCAGTTCCTCAGCACCTAACATATGGTCATGTGTCTGTGGGGTGGTGGTGGCCCTTAGAACTTTGGAACTGAAACATAAATTACTCTGGGATGGTCCATTGTAACTTCAAATGGTGTGATGATTCCCCTGGATGCTTCCCCAGATACCTCTCCAGATATCAGCTCAGAGGAAGATGAACCAGTTCCAGGCACATCTGGAGGGGAGTTGGTCAATGGCTCTGAGCAGCCAGCAGAGAGGGATTTGGCTGAAACACAGCTACAGCAGGACAGCCCTGAGGCTCCACATGGGGGAAGCATGTAGCTGCAGCCAGTCAGTGATGAGAAAGAGCAACTGCCTTCTGCACCTGATCCAAAAACAGGTAGGGCAGAGAAAAGGCAGGAGCAGAGAAGGTCAGCCAGATTACTTGCGAGGAGAAAGCCTCACCCTTCTTGATGGGCTCCACCAGAAGCTGGCTATTTGATCTGCGAATAACTAGAATCAAAGTTATAACTAGTAGCCACCATGGGTTTGTTAAAAACAGATCATGCCAAACCAATCTTATTTCATTCTTTGATAAAGTGACCAAATTTGTAGACCAGTGAAACGCTGTGGACAGAGTATACTTAGCTTTCAGTAAGGCATTTGATGAAGTAGACCACAATCTACTGCTTGGTAAGCTAGAAAAAGGTGGAATAGACAACATCACCACCAGATGGATTTGTAGCTGGCTGATAAACCATACTCAACGAGTAGTCCTCAATGGTACTACATGGAGAGAAGTAAGCAGTGGGGTACCACAAGGCTCCATCTTAGGCCCAGTACTCTTCAATATCTTCATCAGTGACTTAGATGAGGGAATAGAAGGGGAACTCATTAAATTTGCTGATGACACTAAACTGGCAGGAATAGCCAACACCCCAGAAGACAAGTTCAGGATCCCAAAAAGATCTTGACAAACTTGAACAATGGGCCCTATCCAACAAAATGAGTTTTAATGTGGAGAAAAGCAAAGTTTTACATTTAGGCAGGAAAAATCAAAGATATAAATACAGATTAGGTGAGACCTGGCTCAAAAACAGTAACTGTGAGAGGGACCTTGGATTTCTAGTGGACGATCACTTAACTATGAGCCAGCAGTGTGCAGCAGCAGCCAAAAAAGCTAATACAATCCTGGCTGTATAAACAGAGGCATAGAATCAAGATCATATGAAGTATTAGTACCACTTTATAAAACCCTAGTGAGACCACCCTTGGAATACTGCAACCAATTTTGGTCACCATACTACAAAAAAAGATGTTGGGACCTTGGAAAAAGTTTAAAGAAGAGCAACTAAGATGATCCAAGGCCTGGAGACTAAGATGTATGAAGAACGGCTGCAGGACTTGGGTTTGGCTAGTCTAAAGAAAAGAAAAAATAGGGGTGACATAATAGCAGTATTCCAGTATTTGAGAGGTTGCCACAAAGAAGAGGGGGTCAAATTATTCTCCAAAGCACCAGAGGGCAGGACAAGAAACAATGGTTGGAAACTGATCAAAGAGAGAAGCAACCTGAAATTAAGGAGAAACTTCCAAACAGTGAGGACAATTAACCAGTGGAACAGAAATTGTCGGCGCTCTATTACTGGAGGTTTTTAAGACTGGATAGTCACTTGTCTGAGATGGTATAGTTCTCCTGCTTGAGTGGGGGGGCTGGACTAGAAGACCTCCAAGGTCCCTTCCAGCTCTATTCTATTCTATTTTAATGGGAAACTGAAGGACTGAATTAATTACATACTGCTACTAAATGGATTTTTTTTGTTTATTAGATTTTTTAATTTTTGTTACACTTAGTTTATGTTAATCACTAGCATCTATGAAAGTTGTTTTCTCATTATATAACAAATATTTATACACTATATAAGCAACACTTCCAGTTTATGTGGCAGGTGTTTGTAGTTTACTATAAAGAGAGAGGGGAAAAAAACTGGGCATGCCACTGTGCACTCCTGAATGAAAGGCCGGATATAAATCTAGCAAATAAATAAATAAATAAACCCTCAGTGGGATCGGCTTCTGCATAGTAGTATATATAGCACTGCACCATGATTAATCAATTTTAGCTGATTAATGACCAGAGACTAAAAGAATAAAATACAAAGGAAGCAGTGCATATTAAATCCTCTATGGTGAACAAGCAGTGTGATGCTGTTTTATTGTTACTTATACTAGTGAATTCAAAAATCATGTGAAATTTAAATTATGGCACAAGGGGGGCCAACAGTAAATCTACGTTCCTATTATCCAGCAATAACTCCTGTTTCTAAAGCTGCCTAATGAGATGATAGCTTTCAAAGCCCTTCCCTGCCCCTATCTAGGAAAAGGAAAATTTGAAGCCTGCCCCTTAGATTACTACATTTGCACAAGCAGCTAGCTATCTGCAGTGGCATCCTGATTTGTTTATCAATAAGTATGGCTTGCTTTGATGTAGGAAAAGATTAATTGCTTGACAGTTCCTGCATTGCTGAGAGTTAATGTGTTTTAAGCTGCATAATTGTGCCCTTCAAAAATTATATATTGCATCCCTGATCATCAATTGGGTTTCCTCCCCCCCCGAAAGATGGTGGGGGTATTCGATTTTGCTAAATAAGGGTACACTTCCCTTTCTTCTCCTTTTCTCTCTTTCCCCCTGTATCTCTAATTTTATATAACATCGCTTTATAAAGTATGTATAGGGAAGGATTAAAAAGAGCATCCACATACTTCGTATCTTAATTCAGCTTCCTTCAAAAAAAAAGCCTCCATCTTCTGGGAAAGAAATAGCGGTGTTCAGTGATAATAAGTGTCAAGCACCACTGCTACTCTACAGTATATTACAAAAGAACCAATTACATGTTATTGACTTCTTTTATACTACAGTTTACCTTGATCAGAAGCTGATGGCTCGCTGACTACAGACAGGAGAGAAAACAAAGGAACAGCAAAAAAAATAATAATCTTAGAAATCTTGCTGATTTCTCTTTTAATTACCATCTGTTTATTGCTTGAAGTAATTCTTCCATCCCTGTATGTATGTATGTATCCCTGTATGTATGTATGTATGTATGTATGTATGTATGTATGTATGTATGTATGTATGTATATATGTGTGTGTATATATACTTCAATCTTTCCCTGGAGGATTAAATGGAGTATGCCGTATTTTTCTGGGTGTTGCATCACATGTCCGAAATATTCTAACTTTCGTTTTTTAATTGTTTTGATGATTTTCCTTGGCTTTCCCAGGCGGCTTATACACATACACACACATATATAGTGTTCTGTGTCATGGATTCTCCCTCTCCCTCACTATGGTTCTTCCTGACCTTGGAGAACTGTTAATGATACAGTGCAGTTTTGAAATTAGCCTGTTGCCCAAGGCAAGTAGCAATTCCTTACAGGTGAATTAGTTTGTCAAATTCATTTGATGCATAGATATATACAAAGGAACATGCATTGCTCTCTTCTTCCCCCACTGGGCCTGGCTGACCTATCAAGTCCTACGGGTGTGCACCCAGCTCTCTTACTGACTCCAAGGTTTTTTTTTCCAAGCCTTCCAGTTTTACATTTCTAATTTTTTTCTAAGACATTTTAGACTGCATTCTCTTTACAGCATAAACTTTACATCCGAAATCAAATTATTTTCCTCCTCTCCAGTCCTTCTGTATTCTTATGATGTTCTGACAAGGTTACCACCCGCTCAGTCAGCAAAACCAAAATTTTTGCCTTTATTTATCACTCAGTTTTCTCTTTGTTCTGCGTAGCTCATCCATTTGCCAGGCTGGGTTGCTTCTGTATAATGGATCGTCTTCCCATTGGGTCTTCTTACCAACTAAACAAAAAAAGTTTCTAAGAAATACCTTCTTATTGTTTATGTTGATTTGCAATTGTTTCCTCTTCTGGCTCTCATCTTGCTCTCTTCACCTCTGTACAGAACAAAATGGTTCACTCGTTAATTGTTCTAAGTTTTTTCTTCAAATCCTACACTGATTTCCTGGACTCAGAACCTGCCCCAATTTTTCAGAATTCTATTTGTTCTTGCCCACCTATGACTTCTTTTTTCTTTCTTCCACTCAATCATGTTTGATTCTTGGACACTGTCCTTGCAGTTTTCTTGGCAAGGTTTTTCAGAAATGATTTACCATTGTCTCCATCCTAGGGCTGAGATAAAGTGACTGGCTTAGGTCACCCTAATTAGGCTTTGTGCCTAATGTAGGACTAGAACTCACAGTCTCCCAGTTCCTAGCTTGATGCCTTACCATTACACCAAACTGGCTTTCATGACTCTTTTATAGCCCAGTTTTACATCCTTCAGTCAATAGTATCACTCTTTATAATTTTAATCTTCACTCTGATTGTATTTATAAACTATTGTGTTCTGGAAGCTCAAAACAGTGTATAATTATATAATAATTATTTTATCCCCAGAGCAATAACCTTGTACAGTAATTGATTTAAGAGGTAATCACTGGTCCAAAGTCATTGGGTGAGTTCTGTGGT
Source organism: Protobothrops mucrosquamatus (assembly GCF_001527695.2). NCBI lineage: Eukaryota > Metazoa > Chordata > Lepidosauria > Squamata > Viperidae > Protobothrops > Protobothrops mucrosquamatus. The sequence continues at coordinate 19,353 of NW_015392636.1, forward strand.
CAAACACAGACTTGAATCATCATCTGCAACCTAGAACTAAGGAGAAACTTCCTGACAGTTACAACGACACTGAAAAAACAGTGACATGACCATTTTTCATATTTAGGACCATTGCAGCATTCCCCATGGACATTCAACATTCAGATGCTTGGCAACTAGCTCATATTTATGACATTTCCAGTGTCCCAGGGTCATGTGATCACCATATGAGACCTACTGAGCAAAGTCAATGGGGAAGCCAGATTCATTTTACAACCATGTTACCAACTTAACAACTGCAGTGATTCACTTAACAACTGTGGGAAGAAAGGTCATAAAATGGGTGAAACTCACTTAACAGCTATCTCACTTAGCAACAGGAATTTTGGGCTCAATTGTGGTCTTACCCAATTCCAGCAACCATTTCTTAAATCAGGGCATCATGCATTATACAGTGCTATGGTGATTTTAATATTTGTATACCACTCAGTCATTTCTGTGAGATGGGTGGCTCTATAAATCAGATAAATAAATAAATAAAAATATTGCTTGAAGCAGGTTCTGATAATAAATGAAGAATTCAATTTGGAAAGCTCTATTTACCTTTATCTTGGATTACTGTGTTTACCCAGTCCAAATGTTTCTATAATTCCAGATTCCTTCATCTCTCCAATTTAAGCATTTCAACCATCCATTACTAGTGCTATCCTGTGTAACTCCAAATGTACTGGTGCATTTAGCACCAGTTGTAATTTGCATACATTTGCTGAACATCTGATGCAGATGCATGCACTTATATACCATTGA
>NW_015392636.1:21678-24011 GCF_001527695.2 Protobothrops mucrosquamatus
GTCTGTGAGAGGGAATCTGTGGCAGAAGGCGGTCTCGGAGGTATCCAGGTCCGATGCCATGGAGCGCTTTAAAGGTGGTAACTAACACCTTAAAGTGCACCCGGAAGGCCACTGGCAACCAGTGCAGCTCGCGCAGCAGCGGCGTTACATGGGAGCGACGCGTCGCTCCCAACACCGCCCGCGCGGCCGCATTCTGGACATAATAGGATTAACCCACCAATACCAAAAGGGCAGTCAGACTCAGGTCAAAGTACATGATGCAGGAAATACAAAGCTTCAAACAGGAACAGGAAACAACCTCAAGAGCCCCAGAAGGTATAAAAACCCACTCCCAACATGTGCTCTTTTTCTTTTCTTCTAGAACCATCTTTCTGTCTGGCTCTCCTCTTCAATAAACTACAACCTTCTTTCTAAAGCAGTCTCCATTTTGATTATTCCCAGCTTGGACTGGACCCTGATGAAGATTTTTCCTTCAACACCACCGCACCTAAAAGTGATGAAGGCAGCTAAGCAGTGTGGACAAAAGCCAGGAAAGGCTCCCTCAGAGAAAGAAACCAAGTCATTAAGGAAACAAAAGGAGAAGAGTTGGGCTGAGCACATGGCAAGCCTCTCCCCACCAAAGAAGCAAGGACTTTGGGGGATAAAAGAGATCCTGAAGTCTGCCCACTCTCCGAATCATTTTTTGGATCTCAGAGTTGGTGGCTTCCATTCTTCTGGCTAGTGCCTCACAACCCAGTTGTGGACTTTGGGTAAGTGTGGATGAGAGAGACAGAGAGTGTGTGTAAGAACAAATAGATATACTTTATAATCAGTAAAAGTTTGTATTATTTTAAATTCACTGGGTCTCGGTGGATTTTAAAGAACCGTTTGTGTCTCAGTGTTCAATTGAAAATGATTTGAATATGACAATTTCCTAGGGCTCTGTGTGTGTGTGTGAGAGAGAGATCATAAGCTGAACCTGAGAGCACACTTGTGTAACAGTGACCCATCTTCATTATGGCTTTAGTCTTACTACATCATCACCTCTTGATCTTCAGTATTTGGGAAAGTTTGATATTCCCCCAGTAACTAGAAGTGCTTTCATAGATCTCATCAACAAAACCCATAGATGTCAAAATGTTTTATTTTTATTTTATTTTATTTTCACATTTTAAAACATTTTACCATGTTTTACAAGGATTTTTTTTTGTGTGTGTGCTTTGCTATTATCTTTTTCCAGATTTGATTCTGGAGTTCCATCTTCAAGGTGGGTTTGTTTCTCTTTCCTCCTTTCATTCCTGTTCTGGATTGTTCTTCATTTTAGCACGCCTCCTTTGATCTGATCAGCAAGGACTTATACTCTATAGAATGTATAAATTTAAATTAAATTATAATCTAATAAGACAATAAAATATGAAATGGTGGGACATTGCTCTAATTTTCAGCAATCACGTCACTGAAATTCAGCAACATGGTCGCTTTCGATGATACAAAAAAAAAATACCGAAGAAGCTTCTTGAATGAGAAGTGAAACATTTTCAAGGGAAAAAAAGCAAGAAAAACAGTTACCTTTTAAAAAAGCACCTTTGGGACAGCCATGATCTATTACAGGCATGTCAAACTCGCGACGTCACGTGACGTCGCGCGATGTATCGGAGCTTTTTCGCCATTGCTGGCAATGGGGTGGGAGCGGCTCCGGCATGATGAAACCGGCCCGCGGGCCAGCAGTTTGACACCTCTGATTTATTTGATTGAGAATCTCTATAGATACAAAGAAAGAGTTTCTAAAATGCAATTAGTTGGAGTTCTGCTAGAAAGCTGTCATATTAATCTTCATAAAATACTGCACATTCTGTTGCCATGTAGTTTGTTCATTTTAAGATGGTCCAAATGAACTGAGGTGACTCAAAGCATAACAAAATAATAAAAGTACAGTTGAAATTAAAAAAAATTAAACATGATGGTGAATCTGGTAAGAAACAACAAAACATATACAGCCAATCACCCAATCACAGAGCCAGAGATAAGAGCCAGATGTTTCAAACCCTCTAAAAGTCATTATTCAGCAAAGCTGACATACAGCTTCCATTGTTTCCATTTGGTATGGCAAGAGCATTTCCTAATAATGCATTAATTGATTACATTTGAAAGGCATATCAAATAAAACCAATTGTTATGTCTTGGCATCCTCATACTGTGTGCTTATTTATCCCACCACACAACGGTGGTGCATGTGTAACCCCTCAGTATCCGAGAATAAATCTGGCTGGATTTAAAGTGGGCAACGAAGGCTGCCATTTTGGGCATAAGGTTTACATTCATTTGTAACATTTACATCTGCCCTAAATGACTGA
>NW_015392637.1:0-1486 GCF_001527695.2 Protobothrops mucrosquamatus
TTTTGGTCTCTTTGACTTAATGTTGATTCCTGGAAACTTCCTGGCCAAATTTTCTGGGGAAGACTTCAAAAGGATGTGACAGACTGACTGGTTCAAGGTCATTCACTTCATGCCTAAAGCAGAACTAAAATTCAGTCTCAAGGTTTCTAGCCTGATGCCTTAATCACAACACTAAACTGGCTCTTTTAATAGGAACACAGCACAGAGAATTTGGAAAGTGACTAAGAAATGTAAAGAATTGAAACTTTAAGGTTCAGACATCATCTCTACCTAATATCCAAATTTTGGAATTATTTCACTTTTAGGCCCATGACTATAAAAAGATCATTTTCTAAATGATCATGCCTACAATAGCCATTTTGTGAAGGGGCACATCCCAATTCCACCAATTTTGTAGCACCCACACGATTTCCCAAAATTCCAGTGCCTAACATCCCAAATAGTTGGAAATACTACAAAAAGATATAGGATGAGGTAAGTTATGTGAAGGCTTCTGGGAAAATTTGAGACCAGTAATTTGTTCCCTAATAGCCCATTAAAAGTAAGTCTGGAACTCAAGGCTACACAGAGAAAACAATAGCAATAGTTTTATTTTCCATGTATCTATAACTAGGCACAATACAAAATTATAACATCAATACTTTATTACTGTAAACCCACTATAGTCCAATATATTCATTATCATTTTCTTAACTAAAGAATCATTCGCCATTTTCCTCTGGTTGGGGAGGGGAAGGGACTATTTAGTACCTACAATATTTACCCTTAAGGTAAATATTGTAGGTACTAAAAGAGAAAAATTGTAAGATTGTGGTAGTCTTTAAAGATTAGGACAAGAAGTTAATGCAGGACCTGTGAGAGGATGGGTAGCAATATAGGGATGTAAGAATTGAAGTTATTCCGAATGATGACAATTTCATTATGTTTGGTCACACAGTCAGCCAGATGTTTAAACTGGATTTGGTATTTTTATTCAGCTATTGAGTCTTTCCCAAGGACTTGAGACAGGCAGATGTTGTTAAAGAATACTAAATGTATCATTACTGGATGTAAGGTGTTATAAGTAAAGCTACCTTTTGCAATTGACTGATAGTGATTTTTGTCAATGCCAATGGCATTCAAATGGTGCTCTGGGTATTTTGGGATTACACCCAAGACACCTATTACTATTGGTACTAGCTGTCTTTTGCTATAGATATTCTACTTCTATTTGCAGGTCTTTGTACTTGTGATTATCTCACTTTTAAAAATATAGATATTTGTTCAACTCTAGGCCAGCCCCTTCACCATTAAACCAAACTGACTCAGTGCTGGGTGGGATGTGTGTCAGTGAATGAAGGTGTGATAAAAGACCAGAAAGGTTGCAATAGTCAAGGTAAAAGATTATTGTGACACAAAAAAGAATTATGCTGAAAGAAAAGAATGGAAGGCTGGTTTTTTTGGAATGCTGCGCAGGGAAAAGCAACAAGAGTTTGGGGGGGGGGGG
>NW_015392637.1:4789-6768 GCF_001527695.2 Protobothrops mucrosquamatus
ACAGGGAAATTCCCTGAGGATGGTCTTCAGCACGAGTTCAAAAGCTCGAAAGATAAAACCTTTGCTCACGGTGACCGACCCAGATTGGATCCTAAAACCCCAAATGGATGCTCTCCACAAATAATAGGACCACAGTTTTCAGGGAATCAATCTCTCTCTGAAAATCTACAAAACTGCTTAATTACAAACTTTATATAAAATTAAAGACGTAAGAATTATTTCTGAATTCCAGTTATAATTAAAGCATTGGCAGGCCTTTAGTTTTTTTTCTAAGTCTTGGTATTACTGAGGATTAGAGGACTGGCTACGCTAATTCACAGCCTCTAATACTCAGATACTCACTTCCTAGGCGGATCCTCATCTTCTCGAAACTCACTTTCTTCTTTAAGTTCCACCTCCACTTTAATCTCTTTCTGTTTCTCTTTTTCTTCTTTTCCCTTCCCAGTTTTTTTCCTTTGCTTTGGAGCATCTCTGCAGATAACCATTATATATCACATATCCAAGAACATAAATACTTTCTAGTTAAAAGTCATACTGAAATTTTTAGACAGTTCAACATGGATTTCTTTTTGGTATTTGTCATATCTGCAATTTTAAATATGCATAGTCCTGGTCTTAATTATTTAAAAATAGTCTATTTGCCCATAATAGCAGAAACATAACAGAATACTAAGAGTTCTACTAATGAGATAGTTTATTATTTTTCAACAGGCTAGACTGACAATAATTAATTAATTAAATTTATTTGCTACCCATCTTGTTTTGAAGTGACTATACCAGGGGTAGGCAACCTCGCCTCTTTTATGACTCGTGTGGACTTCAACTCCCAGAATTCCTGAGCCAGCCATGCTGAGGGGAAAGGGAGAGGTTTCCAAGCTGAGTCATGCTGGCTCAGGAATTCTGGGAGTTGAAGTCCACGAGTCATAAAAGAGCCAAGGTTGCCTACCCCTGGCCTATACAATTGCTTTCTGTACTGAAAATAAAATAGAGCACCTCTCTAAATGGGGTTTGTAAGTTTCATCCCTGGGATCGTCTTTGAAGGGAGCCTCTTCTTCACTGATGAGCATTTCTTCTTCATCACTTGAGAATGAGAAAGAAAAGGGAAAATAGTGAATACCATTTTTCCATGAATATATAGACATCCAGCCCTCGATTAATACAAACCGATCTCTTCCAGGACATGTGCTAAAAAGGACATATTCATCCAATAAGGAATCATATTAGCAAACAGCTCAATTAATTTAACAACATGATTTACTAAATATAAGCAGAACATTTAGACCTTACTTTCTAACCATTTTTTTTAGCCTGTAAGGACATCTTTTTTGTATTCCTAAAATATTGGGCAATAACTTAGGCACAGAAGAAAAAACACAACTGAGCTTGTCATCAGCTTAGAACATTTATATACCTACAGACAGACATCAGCTTACTACGGTCAGTTATAGTGCAAGTGTCACTAGAACACAGACCTGAATCTTTCTGGACATTTTCCCCACAACAGGTATAAAGAAATAAGATCCTGATATAATGGAATAAGATTTCAATACAAGAGAATATATTCAGCTCAGGGTTGAACTGTAGAGTCCTCCCTGCTGTAAACGCCACTCGCTCCTAGCAACAAAGACGTTACCCAGACGGACAAGGAAAGAACTGCATGAAAACAACCAAGCTCAGAGAGCACTAAAGACTCCAGAGAATAAGCTTTCTCAGATACAGCAGACATACATTCAACAATTCTGTAATTTCGGACTTCCGGTGGCAGGCTCCTTCGCTGGATGCAGCTGTTTGCTGCTCCCGCCTGTTTCCGCGTAAAAGCCGGTTTGACAGCCTGCATCAGCTGTCAAACGGCTTGATACCTTTCCCCTGGGCATAGGGGGAAAGGTGAGCTGCCCGAGGTAGGAGTTGAGTTCCCGAGTCGTCCCTTGTGGACGATGTAGGTGAGAACTCCTCCGGAGCCTCGGGATTCTCCGCGATCC
>NW_015392637.1:10571-12216 GCF_001527695.2 Protobothrops mucrosquamatus
TTTATGTAGAATTATACTTTGTGGAGTTAGGGGTATTAATATAAGGTTACTTTTAGATGAATAATATCCTGGGATTTGGTTTGGGAAGTCCGGGTGGGGGTGGGGAGGGGTTTTTATTAATTGTGATGTATTTGTGATTGATTTCTTTTTTATGTTGAAAATAATAAAATTTTTATGAAAAAAAAAAAAAAAAAAAAAACAATTCTGTAATTTCAAAAGAGTCAAGTTTATGTTAGAGAAAATATGACACTAGAGTTCCTATGAAACTGCACTATAAGGATTCTACAATAGTCCTGCAGGAGAATTCATTGATTATGTGTTCATTCCATGGGATTTCCTTATTCAGGAAATATGTAGTCACTGAAGTTTACAAAACACACACACACACACCCCTACATCCTGGAGTTAAAAACAACCATTCCTCTAAATCAGGAAGTGAAGTGTTTACCTGGTTATTGAATACAGCCTACAGCACACCTCTGAAGATGACAGAGGCAAGAGAAAAATAAAACTACTATTTTAAATCATTTTAACAAGATAAACTCCTGGGCTGTATATGCTGCAACTAGGTTCTTTCCCATAACAATGAATCTATTCACTACTTTAACAGATATTTATTATATAAGTGAAGACTCAATTTAATGGAACCTCATTTAGCATTCCTCAAATGCGACTGAGCAAATTATGATCCTGACAGCCTCCAGAAATAACACACAAGTTCTTGAATGCAAAGTATCTTGGATGAAGCATTTCATGAAATTTACATGTGACAATTTGCATGTCATCAATATGACAAATATTGCCACATATGACCCTAAAAGTACCCTTTCCAATGCTTTTTGGATGAGAAGCAAAACATTTTCAAACAAAAAAAAACTAACAAAGTCCAGTTGTCTTTTGGAAAAACAGCTTTGGGACAACCATGACCTGGATGATTGAAAATCTCCATATAGTCATTTTGCCACAAATGATATAATTTTATATTACCTGCATAATGGTAACACTCTCTAAATTTCAGCAATGGTACACTTTTGTATTTAATAATCATTTAGGAACTGACACACATTCCCCTCAAAAGATCAAAACAAAGTTTCACTGAACTTCTATTCTCCTAGCACCTGGTGGAATCTGAACTTGGAAGCTAAGCAGAAATCAGGCCTGGCTACTACTTGGGTAGAGAACTAAATACTATAAACTATACTCAAAAGTTAAAGAACATCTTATAAGATGGCAATCCTAAGGCACTTCTGCAATACTGTCCAGAAAACCCCATGGTTGTGACCAATCAGTCACCAAGAATTACCGTATTTATTGGCGTATAACACGCACCGGCGTATAACACGCACCTTCATTTTAAGGGAAATTTCAGGAAAAAAAATTAAAGGTGGGGCTGGGCGGTGGAGAGCTTGGCGGCAGCGGCAGCAGGAGGATGGGGAAGGGGCGTGGCTGCCCGGGCCAAGGTGGGGCCGGGTGGCGAAGGGCCGCGGCTGCCTGGGCCGAGATGGGGCCGGGCGGCGGAGAGCTTGGCGGTGGCGGCAGCGGGAGGACGGGGAAGGGGCGCGTCTGCCCGGGCGGTGAAGGGCCGCGGCGGCAGCGGCAGCAGGACGGTGAAGGGTCGCGGCTGCCTGGGCCAAGGTGGTGCCGG
>NW_015392637.1:13761-17424 GCF_001527695.2 Protobothrops mucrosquamatus
GCTGCCCGGGCCGAGGTGGGGCCGGGTGGCGAAGGGCCGCGGCGGCAGCGGCAGCAGGAGGACGGGGAAGGGCCGTGGCTGCCCGGGCCGAGGTGGGGCCGCGCGGCGGAGACCTTATATCGGCGTATAACACGCACACATCATTTGCCCCCTATTTTCAGGGGGAAAAAGTGCGTGTTATACGCCAATAAATACGGTAAGTTCAACTCAAGGACAACTTTATAGTTTAAAAACTACTGTTTATGAACCAGGATATTTTGTATCCTAACTAATTTTCCAGCAACTGTATAATTGCTTACCTGATTCTAGTTGGAGATGAATGCTCTTCAGTAACTTCTAAAAAAGAAACACATTTAGATGCAGAAATCTGATAAGCTTACATATCAGTACTTATACAAACACATATTGATATGCTACTGTGTTAAAGTGATGTATGCTAAGCCTCTAAACTGAAATAGAGGAAAATGTTGTTCAAGACAAATATAATAGTGTATATTATATACATATAAAATAATGTATATACTGATCAGTGAATAATTTTGCTTTTAAAGTTTTGGAGTATATTCTGTTGCATGTGATTAACCAAAATTATCTTTCTATTAACCATCTTTTTGGCACAATAGAACATGTGGGACTTTATATTTATTTATTATAAGTTTTACACAGACTCATTGAGAATACTATTGTTTTATTTCCCAGTAATAAAAAAACACCATACCAAATTCTAGCCGCTCTGTATTTGGTTCTGATTTGCAAATGAGTTGCAGGGACCCAGTCTTTGATCTGGAACTCCGGGAATTCTCTGCATCGCATTGCTGAACGGTAGTAGTAGCCCTGTTGCTACGCCAACTCCGGCTGGGTTTAGTTGTAGTGACTGAGGCATCAGCTGCCGCAGTAGTGGAAACTTCCTTCTCCTCTGTTTCTTCTTTTGGGTCAGTGATATAAATATATATAAAATACACTTGGATCAAGAAAGGAAATTTCTGAGTTTTTAATATCAAAGAAATATTTAACTGTCTTAGAAAGGCAAAGCCATTTATTTGTTTGTTTGTTTGTTTCTGAAGAACAAGCAGGTTTTTAGGAGGCTCCCAACAGGGCAAGAAGAAAATTTTTATCTAAGAAGGTCTCATTCCCTTCTCTTCAGGGCTTTGTCCCACAGAGCAACTAGCAGTTTCAGATCCTATTAGCCTATGTTATCCAGATCATAATTAACAAAGCAAGAGAGGCTTCACTTGTTAAATATTCTGAGAAAAATAACTCAGAATAATTGTCACAAGTGGGCAGAATATTATAATTAACTATATCTAATCAAAAACACAGGAGTTATTAATTTGAAAATAACATGAATGGTTATTTTATACACCTTCTTTCTGTTACCTAAATATAACCAAGACTGGACATAACATTCTAATACAACTTTGTCAATTGTATCAAATTGCCTGTACCTAATAAAGTTCAAGCTCATAATTACTTCTAAATTTTTACCCACCCTAATGAAGGCATGCATCGCAACAGTAATGCAAAAGACAAATCATAAAAAAATGATTCTGAATACTACTGCAGCGAGGTTTAGCTATTGCAGACAATAAAAAAAACCTCTACAAAAAGCTTCTGGTTTGTTATTCAATTTTTTTTTTTTAGATAAAGAGAGCAGCGTGGTGGCCTTGTGGTGAAGACCCTTGCCTCCCACTTGAAAGTTGAGAGTTGAATCCTAGGTAACGGGCAGATGTTTCTCTCCTAGGGTGCAAAGAAAAAAATAGCTGCTGCGAACTCTGCATGGCGTCAGTAAGAGCACCCGGCCATTAAACACTCAGCTCCATTCAATCGCTCAAACTCTACCCCAAATTAAGGGATTACAGGGTCATAAAAAGGGAGTTTTGTTTTTAGATAAAATATGTTTAACTTCTATATTGGTTTCCTGAATGTTTGCTTTCCAGAAAAATAAGACTTTCAATTTACTGATCACCCATTCCTTGCTAGTATTTACAAATAAGTATTTACAAGTAGTCTTCAACATGACTACAAATAGGGGCTGGAAAATTCATTGTTAAGCAGTGCAGCAATTAAATGACTGGACCTGATTTTATGACCTTTTTTTCCTATGGTTAAGATAAAAGAATTCACTTGACTGTGACTTGTGTCTCCTGATTTTGCTCATCGATTTTGCTTGTTGGGAACTGGCTGGGAAGATCGCAAATGGCAATCATATGACTGCAGGACACTGCAACTGTTGTAAACGTAAGCTGGTTGCCAAGCACCTGATTGCGATCACATGACCACAGTGATACTGTGACAGTAAGTACGAGTGCTAATTGTAAGTTACTTTTATTCAGTGTCGTAACTTTGAACAGTCTCTAAACAAATGGTCATTAAGCAAGGACTACCTGGATACAAAGCTAAAGTTTTCCTGAAATCAACTACTTAGCAGCATTTAATTTCAAATCCTAACTGGCTAGCATAGGGGTAGGCAACCTTGCCTCTTTTATGACTCGTGGACTTCAACTCCCAGAATTCCTGAGCCAGCCACGCTGAGGGGAAAGGGAGAGGTTTCCAAGCTGAGCCATGCTGGCTCAGGAATTCTAGGAGTTGAAGTCCACGAGTCATAAAAGAGCCAAGGTTGCCTACCCCTGGGCTAGCAGAACCAGCAAGTCCAAGAAGATGCTGATCAATCCTTCCACCCCACATCCACAAAAGAATACAGCATATAACTTATCTTAAAGGCAATAGAATTTCTAAGTTTTATTTTAGAATACCGTAATGATTTATTTATATTTTATTTAAATAAATGGATTATGAATATATTAACCAGAAAGGCAATGGAATAGCTACATAAGAAACAGGTAAAAAAAAATGGGTTGAAAAAAGAAAGAAAAGAAAGCTACAATATTATAAGTGAAGGTGTTAGAAAGGCTCTGAGATCTGAGTACGTCTTATACAGGTAATCCCTCAGTTACAAGCGTTCACTTAATGTTAGTTCAAAGATAAGTGATGAGCGCCCCCTGGTGCTTATGAACAAGTCCCAAAGTTATGAATAGTGCAGCACCACGGCAGTCGTTTGCCCTTAAGAGCGACAGCAGTGGGTCTGCAACATTCACCCTGGTTATTCCCTTCCTCCCATTGGTCTCCCTAGGCACCAGGTCTTCAATACTCTCCCTGCGAAGATCGAAATCCTTCGTTTTCTTGGCTGCTCCAGACTTTGGCGCGTTCTCAGAGAATCGAGGCCTAAAGTAACGCAAGATCTCACGAGATCAGCGGGGCGAGATCTCACGCAACTGATCTCGTGTGATCTCATGGTACTTTAGGCCTCTGTTCTCTGCAACAGAGAACGGAACTGAAGCTGGGGGACGCTTCCACATGTCTCTGGAGGCTGGATCGGGGCTCCGGAGGCCTTTTCCAGGCCGCTGCAACCTGGTCTGAGGCCAGGGAACACTTCCATGCCCCCCAGCGGCCCTATCCGCGCTCCAGAGGCCTTTTCTAGGCTGCTGCCACCCAGATTTGGGGCTGAAGAATGCTTCCGCGCCCCGATTCGGGCTCCAGAGGCCTTTTCCAGGCCACTGCTGCCCAAATGTGAGGCCGGGGAACGCTTCTGCACCCCGATCTGGATTCCGGAGGCCATTTTCACGATACTGCCACCCAGATCTGAGGCCGGGGGACACTGCTGCA
>NW_015392638.1:0-2042 GCF_001527695.2 Protobothrops mucrosquamatus
GATGATGATGATGAGGAGGAGGAGGAGGAGGAGGAGGAGGAGGAGGAGGAGGAGGAGGAAGGGGCCTTGGAGGTCATCTAGTCCAACCCCCTGCTAAGGCAGGAAACCCTATACCATTTCAGACAAATGGCTGTCCAGTCTCTTCTTAAAAACCGCCAGTGTTGGAGCATTCACCACTTCTTAAATTCAATATATCATCTGCCGTAGAGAATAATAGAGATGGCCTTGATGGAAATCTGCAGGAACTGTTACCTTGGCAAAGTTGACTGAAACAGTCTTTAAGCCCTGCAAAACATGATAGTATTTAGAAGCTGTTCAAGTAAGCACCTCTCTTGATTGTCTGGAGGTAAAGCACAATCGAGGCTTACAAGTTTCTGTTATTATAGCCATCTCAATAAAAGTAGTTGTAGTGTTCCTGCAGAGTTGACTGCTCGGTCTGGTCTGCCTAGTGGGGCTGACTAACCACTTCCAGATACAACCAGCATTTCTGTGGTTTATTCTAAGTTTGTTAATGGGTTGCTTTCCAGTTAATCCTGTCCAGACTGTTTAGATGACAAAAGTACATTTAAATCTATTGTGGGCCATTGTTTTCAAAGTAGCAAAGCAGTGGGCATGAAAAAGTATATTTTTTTTGATGAGCCATCCTGAGAGTTTGTGGCATTTTCCAGATATTTAACATTGCAGTCCCAGCTCTGACAGAGTTAAAGGACCCCTTGCAAAAGGAGAAGACTAAAATACAAGAATAGTGGAAGTCTCCTTGTCACAGCCAACAAGGTGACTTCTTGAGAAATGTGGGATCAAATCTTAATGACGTACAACATCCAGAACAGCTTGACCAAATCGAATAGATTAGATCTAAAAAAAAGGCAGATCCAGTTACCGTTTTGCTCTTTTCCCCGAATTTTATTTGGAACAAGTGGGACCAGGTTTCCTTATCTTTTTAATTTTCTGCTGCTTTAAATTAGAATAATTATGACATCCCTCACAGGGTTATTAAGATGAACGCAATAAGCAACTGTAGTGTACAATTAAAGTAATATAGTAATAAAGTCATTTTAAGTTATTCTTCCCCGTTCTTATCTTATAGCCGCATGTCATACGCTAAAAACTGGCTGTCACTTGCCTGTTAGCACCCAGATGTTTGAAGAGCAAAAATTAGCTGTAGAAACAATGTTAGAACATAGAAAGAAATCCATAAATAGCAAAGAGGGACAAAAAAACAAATTAAGCTGAAAAGCAACAAGGCTGCTACAGAAGAGATGCATGGAAGAAATACAGATTTTAGAAAAGCAGAAAAGGAAAGTAATAAAAAAGAGAGATCATCATCAGATGATTTGTTAGGAAGGCAGAGGATCCTAGTAAAGAGGGCAACAAGCAATGGATTTCAGATCTTGATTTTAACCCAGTAACCTTTAATTTAATTTAATTTAACCCAGTAACCAGTAGTCAGCTACTTATAAAAACAGTGGTAGCGAACCTATGACATACATGTTAAAGATGGCACACCATAATGTTTTGGGTGACACGCTAGTGTTCACCATCACCCAACAACACCTCTACTTAAAAGCATGTCCTATTGTTGTGTGATTTTCGGAGACCCACACGAAAATGGGATATGTTCTCATTCAGCCTCTGGACTCTTCAAAAATGAGTTTGTTTTACTCGTATTTCATTTTTGTAATTAGCTGGCATTTCTTTAGATAATGCATAGCGCCACATTTAGAAATATGGAAAACTGATGGCGGAAAAACCCCTGCCCTTTGAGGTTCTATTTTTTTTTTTATTTTAATTTAACTTTTTAAAATTTTTGTCAGATGATGGACATGTGTTTATCCCAAGCATGTGTTTAAACTCAGTTACTGGCGATTGAGCCACGGTCTTCCCTGGAAGTTGGTTCCAAGCTTCCACCATCCTTTCTGTGAAGTAATACTTTCTAAAATTACTTTTGAACTTCCCTCCTGTTAGTCTGAACTTATATGTATTCTTGATTTTTGCTTAGTAATAAAAATACTCCCTTCTAGAACCTCATTCACACCCTTAAT
>NW_015392638.1:3649-7147 GCF_001527695.2 Protobothrops mucrosquamatus
AAATATATTGTATATTGTTAGTTGTTATATGAGAAGAAATATACGTAGGTCATAAAAATGGGCTCCAGGTGGGTAGGTGCACTGTAATATTTGTATTTGTATACTGTTTTTTATTTGGATTTATATGTGTTATGTTTGTATTATTTGTATTTGAATAAAATTAATTAAAAAAAAAGACTTTAGTATTTCCCAGACATGCAAGGACGAAGGGGAAAAGTTGGGACAAGGTCTCTCTCCATCATCCATGGTGAGAGAATCCTTCACAAGTGCATTCTCTCTTCCGGAAGGATGCTTTGATTCCCACAATAGAGGAATGGTGGCCAAAGTTGATGGAGTTAGCAGAGTTGACTAAACTGACTGCTTTGATTAAAGAAAAGAATACAATTAGTTTTGTTCCTGCCTGGAAACCGCTTCTGGACTTTGTGCTTGAGATGGGGGAAAAAAATGAAACTTTGGTTTTGGGTTTTGCTGATTAGATAGGTTTGTCGTTGTAGAAATGGGTAGTGTGTATTATTATGTAAAAGTAAAAAAAAATTGAGGTTGTATATTATTACCTTATTCCACTGAGCTAAAAAGAGTTGGAAGTCACTGAAGACAGTTTTGCTTCTCATCCAAGAAGCTTCTTCAGTTCTGACTGAATGGTGGAGGATGGAAGGATTTGTGCGCCTTGCCGTCATCTGGTTGCTGGAACTCTTTGCCAGAAAGGAATATAAATCTTTCCTGCCAGGAATTTAAATCCTTCCATTCTCCGCCATTCAGCCAGAACTGAAGAAGCTTCTTGGATGAGAAGTGAAAAGCCTTCAAGGAAAAATCAAGAAAGTCCAATTGCCTCTTGGAAAAAGCATCTTTGGTCCAGCCATGACCTGGATGATGGAGAATCTCCATAGACATTTTCACTTTTACTCTACAGATTTTTCTTCTTCCTCTTCTCCCTCTCCTGCTTTCCTAATTATTTTCATTTCTCTTTGCATTTCTACATGTTATATTTCGATAAACTGACAACGTATTTCCTCTCTTCCCAGGGGTCTCTATCTCGCCTCCATTTTCTACAAGGATGACAATATTCTGGTGACCCCCGAAGACCAGATCCCGGTGGTGGAGATTGATGACACCTATTCCTGCTTGCTTATGCAGGATTTCCTCTGGTTCACCAAGGTGAGCCCCTTTTTAAATTTTAACGGTTTTAGCCATGTGTGCCACGATCGGATCGGTAAGCCCTTTGTGGCACAGCTTCCCAGAGGGAAGACTCTGTGTTCAGACCTATCTGCCTTTGGAACCAGATTTTCCTGCTTCAATTAACATCTGGCGTCGTGAAGTGTCGCCACCCCTCACCCTGGCTTTAGGCATTCTTCACCTAAATTCGCTCCATATGTTAATTAAGGCTCTTGACTTGATATAATGCCCTGCTTGATGTATAATGACTGTTTTTAGCAGGTTTTTAATTTGCTGCTTTTAGGGGGTTTTAATTGGCTGTTATTGAAGAGTTTAGCGATAGCGTTTCTTTCTCTTCATCCGAGGAGGTGCAGTGAAGTGTCACCTTCCGAAATAGCCTCTTTTGAATCTTCCTATCAATACGGCTTTTTATATATATATATAAAGCATCTCCTTGGCAGAAAAAGGGGACAGGAGATGTTTGACAAAGTTGATCTCGGTTTGGGGTAGGTGTCCAACCTGCGGACGAGCCTGAAAACCTTAGCCTGATTGGTGCGCACCCTTTTTGTTGTGTTTGCCGTAGGTGTCATGCATGTGGGATGAAATCATGTGGCTGCGACAGTGCGTTTCCGTCTCCCAGTCTTCCTGTTCATGCGTTCTCCAAACGCGCTTCAAGATGCTGCTGGCCATCTCACAGATGCAGGTAAAAACGGCATCTTCCAAAGATTTTAGGACACACCTGTCCAGCGCATACAGGTTGTCCTTGACCAACGACCGTCGTTGGGAATCAGAATTTCCGTTGCTAAGCAAGGCAATTGTTAAGTAAGTCATGCCTGGTTTTATGACACTTTTTTTTTGCTGCGGTCGTTCAGCGAATCCCATCGTCATTAAGCAGATCCAAGTTAAGCTCTTTGGCTGCAACATCTTAAAAAGTGTGAAAAATGTCCATTTTACAGGTAGCCCAACTTATCAACCACAATGGAACCCAACCGTTCTGTGGCTAAAACAGAAGCATTTGTTAAGTGAGTAGTGTAGTTGTTAAATTAGTAACGTGGCTGTTAAGAGAATCTGGCTTCCACACTGACTTTGCTTGTCAGAAGCTCGCAGAAGGGGATCATGTGACCCCCGGGACATTACAACTGTCATAAGTACGAGTCAGTTGCCCAGCGTCCGAATTTTGATCACATGGCCTTGAGGATGCTGCAATGGTCATAAGTGTAAAAAACGGTCGTAAGTCACTTTTTCCCATGCCGTCGTACAAGTCAAGAACCACCTGTACATAGTAAAGAATGGTGTCATTTTCTTACCAAGGAAAACATGAAACATCCACCTAGATCAGGGGTCTTCAAACTCAGCCCTTTTATGACTCATGGACTTCAACTCCCAGAATTCCTCAGCCAGGCATGCTGGCTGAGGAATTCTGGGAGTTGAAGTCCACGAGTCATAAAAGAGCCGAGTCTGAAGACCCCTGACCTAGATAATTACACCCCCAACTGCATTGCGCGCCTGCAAACCTGTAGTAGATACACCATCTGAGGCTGTCACCTCTCTCTCGGTTGCTCTGTAGGGTCTGCTAGGAATCCAAGACCTGGGTCAGGTGTTCTTCGAACCCATCAAAGACAAGCAGGGGAACATTTTGGTGGTCACCCTAAAAGAAGTGAAGACCACCCAGACTTTTGAGAGCGTTCGCTGGGTCCCTCTCTCGAAGCTGCAGACCACTCGCAAGTCAATTTCTTCCCCCGAAGAACCTACAGCTCTGGATGTCCTTCTCATGACCATGCAGGTAACTCATTCGGCCTTCTGAGCAGAAAAGACAAGGTCCTCCTTCAGTTATTGGGGGGGGGGGATATCACTTTTAATGTGGCATGTCTCAATCTTGGCAGCTTGAAGATAGGTGGACTTCAACTCCCAGAATGCTGCAGGCAGCAAAGCTGGGGAATTCTGGGAGTTGAATTCCACCCCTCTTCAAGCTGCCAAGATTTAGAAATACTGCTTTAATGGCAGAAGAAATGATTTATACAGAGGCTGTCACAGATCCGGAGTATCTCCAGGTAGGTTTTCTCTGCTAGGATGCACTAGAGGAGACCTCGAGCTTGGATTTTGGTAAGATGCTTCCAGTCTAATCAGAAAATACACTGAATGTTTAACAAGCTGCTCACAGTTACCCTGTGCTAAGATGAGTGCCCAACACTGGTATATAATTAAGCCAGTAAGTAAATAAGTAAAATACCAGTGGCCAGACAGAATTCAATGGCTAATAAATTTGATTGATAGATAGATAGATAGATAGATAGATAGATAGATAGATAGATAGATAGATAGATAGATAGATAGATAGATAGATAG
>NW_015392638.1:7667-11760 GCF_001527695.2 Protobothrops mucrosquamatus
AGATAGATAGATAGATAGATAGATAGATAGATAGATAGATAGATAGATAGATAGATAGATATGGATACATGGATGGATAGATAGATGATAGATAGATAGATAGATAGATAGATAGATAGATAGATAGATAGATAGATAGATAGATAGATAGATAGATAGAATACCAGTCACCTGACAGACTTTATCAATCTTATATTTAGATATTATTCATCATTCAGAACAAAACCCTGCCATTAAAACTATATTAAGGAGCTAAGCCCCCCCTTTTTTAATTAAAATTCAGATCCCGCTAAGCTCTCTTGAGGCAGGAGAGCCTTAGCCTTAGGTTCCTCGTGGCTTACTTTTTCCCTGTGGTATGTGTCCCTCGGCAGAAACGAAAGAATGGGGTCTCCAGTTGTCGAAGGTTTCCACCAGGGATTCAGTTAATTATTGTGGAGACATTTGCTGTCTCCGCTTCCGGTCACAGTTGTTTTCCCAACTCTTTGAGCTGGTCTTAGTCAAAGAATCCCCTGCTATGAATGCCTATCCCATCCTTCTCTTCCTGACCCCTTGGGAGATTTCTCTGTCCTTCCATTTCCTTTTGCTGCGGCTAAGCATCTGCGATGACAAAAGGCTCTTGGAACATCCAGCGTTTGTTCAAAGGGGTTGCTAGGATTAGCCACGGCCAAGCTGCTAAAGGGCTAGTAGTTCAAGTCTGCCTGTCTCTTACTTGAGATTGCAGCCTCGGTCTGGCTGCTCCTCAAAACTTGATCCTCTGTCATGTGGCTGGTGACTCCCCAGCCTTACCAGCCTGTCTCTGAGGACTTTGGATGCGGGTTAGAAGCAAGAAACTACAGACAAAATGATTCCGTTGAAGCTTTAATTCAAATTGATCAGTTCGCTTGGCTT
The DNA here is from genome assembly GCF_001527695.2 of Protobothrops mucrosquamatus. Taxonomy (NCBI): domain Eukaryota; kingdom Metazoa; phylum Chordata; class Lepidosauria; order Squamata; family Viperidae; genus Protobothrops; species Protobothrops mucrosquamatus. The sequence goes on from NW_015392638.1 coordinate 8,556, forward strand.
CTTATTTATTTAACCACCTGTCTTTTAACCCTAGTGCAGGGGTAGGCAACCTGGGCTCTTTTATGACTCGTGGACTTCAACTCCCAGAATTCCTGAGCCAGCCATGCTGAGGGGAAAGGGAGAGGTTTCCAAGCTGAGCCATGCTGGCTCAGGAATTCTGGGAGTTGAAGTCCACGAGTCATAAAAGAGCCAAGGTGGCCTACCCCTACCCTAGGCTGATTTTTATTTATTTAGATAGATAGATAGTTTTTGTTCCACCTCTACTATTTAAAAAAGTAACTCAAGGCAGCAAACAGGCCTGTTACTCCTCTCTTCCTCCTATTGGGGAAACCACAAAAAACACTGTGAGGTGGGCTGGCCTGAGAGAGAGAGTGACTGGCCCAAAGTCACCCAGCTGGCTTTCATGCCTAAGGTGAGACTAGAAGTCACATACGCCTAGCGATCAGCCCAAAGTCAGCCAGTTTCATGCCTAAGGTAGAAAGAGGTAGAACTAGAACTCGCTGTTTCCTGGCCCTTGAAAGCCAGTCACCCAGCTGGCTTTCATGTCTAAGGCGGGACTAGAATTCACTGTCTTCTGGTGATTGGCCCAAAGTCACCCAGCTGGCTTTCATGCCTAAGGTGGGACTAGAACTCACCATCTCCTGGTAATTGGCCCAAAGTCACCCAGCTGGCTTTCATGTCTTAAGGTGGGACTAGAACTCACCATCTCCTGGTGATTGGCCCAAAGTCACCCAGTTGGCTTTCATGTCTAAGGTGGGACTAGAACTCACCATCTCCTGGTGATTGGCCCAAAGTCACCCAGCTGGCTTTCAAGCCTAAGGCAGGACTAGAACTCACCATCACCTTGTTTCTAGCCTAGTGCCTGATAGTCGTGTTTTTCCCATTTCTTGGATTTCATGAATTTTTTTTCAGCAAGAAGAGCAGGCTACCTTCTCCATGGCCATTTCTTATTAATGATTTTTTTTTCCCCAGGAGAAATTAGCTTACCATCAGAACAGCAGCCAAGCACTTCACCCTGGACTTTATCTGGGTTACCTGAAGCTCTGCAGCGCAGTTGACCAGATCCGAGTACTGGTGCCTGAACAATTACCCAACATCTTATGTCATGTGAAAATACGGAGCAATCCCAACATATCTCGGTAGGACTTTCGAATGAGAGCTGATTTTTATTGGCGGCCCTTCCAAACGGTCGTTCTACATCTGTAGCCAGATTAGGCTGAGCTGAGATATATTCTTTTTGCAAGTTCATCTCCTGGCCAAAACAAAACAGCAAAGCGGGGAGAGAGACCCAAGACAAAGTTATAGAAACTGGGCCGATGGTTTGCCTGCAGATTTGCTTGGAAATTTTAAAACCAAATATAGCCAGGTCACGAATTGTGCATATACGATGCGAAATATAGGTTGCCTTTAATTTAGGATCGTGATGGAGCCTGGCCATCAGGACAGTAACTTGACTAACTTGATTTTACAACACTTTTTGAGGTGGTTGTTAAATGAACCCAACCAGCCGTAAACCAAACCAGTGATTTGTTATGGGCATGGTTTTACCCAAAAAACTTGGAAATAACTGCCAAGTTTCCACACAACCACTGCAAAACACAGTCACGTGAAATCAGAATGCTGCAAGCAACCGTAAATGCAGTTCAGTTGCCAAGTGCCTAATGTTTGGTCCTGTGAATGCAAATAACCAGGAGCCTTCATTGAGTTCAAAGCACAGGAGAGTTTATTATAGCTACCCATATACAAGAATCTGGTCAACCAATGGTCAAATCTAAATTGCCACTCAATAAACGTGAACGGAATTCACAGGAGGCTGGACTTGAGTCTCTTGTGGCAATGCAAGGATTCCAAACTGATGACACATTTAACCCCGCCTTCCAGCTCAGCGTGCTCTGGTGGTGTGGGGGAGTGGGATCTTAGCTTTGAATCTGGATCTTAAGTAGTTTAAGTGACTGGCTGTAAGTTGAGGATTACCTGCATACCAGTGATGGCGAACCTTTTAGAGACCGAGTGCCCAAACTGCAACCCAAAACCCACTTATGCATCATTGGGTGCCGGGTGGGTGTGGCCCATTAGGTGGGTATGACCCATTGGGTGGGCGTGGCTGCAGTGGTAACAGCAGACTGGGTGGGACTAAAAGGTTCAATCCATCAGTTCCAACTTTGTAAGATCTTTTTTTTTTTCCCACGAGAAGTTGAAATTGACTGATTGGTTGAACCTTTTTTTTTTGGTACACGGTGGCGGAGGCCTAAAGCGAAAAGGTTTTATAAAACCCAGCTGAAGGCCTAGGACTGGGGCGACGGCGTGTGTGCCCACAGAGAGGGCTCTGACTGCTGCTTCTGGCACCCGTGCCATAGGTTCGCCACCACTGCTGTATACAATTAATGGAATGGAATATCAATTGCACTAGTTAAGCAAAAGGGTCGTCTGCTGCTTGAAGTATGAAAGTACCAACACTACAATGCCCATTGTTTGTATCTACGTGTCTATGGTGGATATGGAGGCATTTACTTCCCTGATTTCCTCTCTGCATTTATCCGTTCTCCCACATTCAAGAGAGGAATGGGAATGGCTGCAGATCCTGGCTAGCATGGAAGACCCCGTTCCCTCGGAGCAAGAACTGGAAACTTCTCAGCAGCTTTTTCTGCAGGAGCTCCAAGGGGCCATCAGAGAGTTGATGCAACTGGTCAACATCCCACTTCACGAGGTAGATCCTAGGTGGGAACCACGTTACGGGGGGTAGGCAGAAAGAAATATTGTGGATTTTATAGCATGTCTGAACCGGGTCCCATCTTATTCTTACGATCCACAACAATGAAGTTTAGGCAAAGGTCTTCTGAGGTCACAGCTATGAAAACCAAGGCTGAACCCAAGTTGACATCTTTCCAGTTTTGATGGAGATTCTTTTCAAGGCCACAGTGGCCCCGATCTTGGGCAAGTCAATCTTGTTGATGCCTCGTTGATATAAATGACCTGATATGAGTGCATTTAACAAATAGTCCAATTAACTCACATGTAAAAGGGTGTAAATTGTTGTCATGGGAACAACAACCCACATGTAACCCTCTCCTTGAGGGCTTCACATGAGGGACGTGAATCAAATAAATAAGTATGCATCTGTATATCTCTTAATGATTGGCAATGCCAGTAAGGCATGTCCTCAATTTTGGGGGAAAGTTAAATTATTAATTCAGCCGCATTTGCT
>NW_015392638.1:14366-17422 GCF_001527695.2 Protobothrops mucrosquamatus
TCCGAAATGGTATACTGTAGGGTTTCCTGCCTGAGCAGGAGGTTGGACTAGATGACCTCCAAGGTCCCTTCCAACTTTATCATTATTATTATTATTATAACACACAAAAATCCATGGAGATTCTCAGTCCTCCTGATCATGGTTGTCCCAAGCTGCTTTTTCAAGAGGCAACTGGACTTACTTTGTTTTTCTTTGAAGACGTTTCGCTTCCCATCCAAGAAGCTTCTTCAGCCCCACGATCTAGTCAGAGCTGAAGAAGCTTCTTGGATGAGAAGCGAAACGCCTTCAAAGAAAAACAAGGACGTCCAGTTGCCCCTTGAAGAATCGCCTTGGGACTAACAGACAAAGCTGTAGATGCTGAAGTTTTGAAGTTACCAATAAACAGGTCTCCCATCATCAAATGCCACTTAAACTAGAGATCAAAAATCATAGGAAGCCTCTTTCCGTTTGAATCAATGCAAGAATCAGCTTCTGCTTCTTTGGTGCTTTTTTTGGTCATGACATCCAATGTCCTTCCTTCTCTTTCTTTTCTAGTTCACTTCTTCATTTACGACCACGAATTCATTAGCCAGTATTGCCAAGTATCTGCATTTCTAGAGCTGGAATCGCTCCTCTCTCAACAGAGCCTCAGGGAGGCCTTTTCGGACTCAGAAGTAACTACTGCCAAACAGCGGCACCAACAAGTTCAGGATTATATGCAGGTATTGTGAAGCAAGGAACCAGGTGTGGCTCAGCATGAACAAACAGGCAGAGTCCAAGTTCTCTCTCTAGGTAACACCTTTATTTAGCACTGGACAAAGGTGAGTCCTGCCACAAGGCTGGAAGAACCCCGAATGCATTTGGAAGCAAGCATACATAGGTGTCTTAGTTCCACTTGGTTGCATAACAGGAACCTGGCTTATAGTAGATAAGGTACAGATGTTACAAAAATACTTGTGCACGCATCCTGTGGTTACGATCAGATGCTCAACTGCAAGCTTGTGGTTTCTTTATCAAAGGTTCCACAACTTCGAAGGCCTGCTAAGGCCTCAATTTTATTTCTATCATTTCAACATAAGAATATTTAGTCCACTTATCGGAATTATCAGAACCCCAATGAACCATATGAAACAGAAAATATGAGACAGAAAATGTGGGATCGATACGTATTTAACCGCTTGGCCAAGCTGTAGGTCCTAGTTGTGTCAATAGGCCATACTAATCAAATGAAATCTACCTCATGGTCATAGATCAGCCTAAGAAGGATGGAATATAAACAGCTAGTAACTTTAAAGGCTAAACATCTAAAATACACAAGGTTAAAAAACATTTTTAAAAAGCTAAAAAACATAAAACACATGAGCTAAAAGCTAAGATATGTATTTAAAAAGCAAAAATACATAAAAGAAATAAAAACATTAATTAAATGTAGGAAAACATAAAAGTTAGTACGCCACCAACTAAATCTATCGCAGTACAGGTAGTCCTCGCCTTACGATCACAACTGACCACAACTTTTCTATTGTTAAGTGAAGCAGTTGTGAAGTGAGTTTTACCTCAGGTTACAACCTTTCTTGCCAGTGTTGTTAAACAAATCACAGCAGTTGTTATGTTAGTAACATGGCTGTTAAGTAACCCTGGCTTCCCCATTGACTTTGCTTGTCGGAAGATCGCAAAAGGGGATCACATGACCTCGGGACACTGCGACCGTCTGAATTTTGATCACGTGACCATGGGGACGTTTCAATGGTTGTAAGAGTGGAAAACTGTCATAAATCACTTTTTTCAGTGCTGCTGTAACTTAGAACAGTCACGAAACGAACTCTTGTAAGTCGAGGCCTATCTGTACAAAAGAACTCCTAACCAAGTTAAATACTGATCAAGGCTGGTTTGAGATCGAGGTCATCAGGAAGCACTGAGGTAATTTTGTTCCTGTTAACAGTCAGCATTCCAACATAATGGTCTGGCTTCACCGTGTACCACCCATTCCTTTTTTATGGCGTGTCTAAGACATTGTAACTTCTGCTTTGGGTTTTGGGTGATGGTGCTTTTGGACACCATTGTGGCTTCTACCAGAAACCTATGATAGGCAAAGCATGATAAATGTGTGGTCTTGCAGCTCTCTGACATTCATGTCTGATTCTTTGGCTCCCTTTTCTTGGGCAGCAAATGGAAGAGATTTGGCGAGAAATGCGTTGGATGATGGATGCCTTGCAACATGCCCGGTACAAGCAACCCTCTTGTGGCCTCCCCCTTGTATGGTTCATCAAAGAATCGAGCACAGCACAAAATGAGACAACTCAGTCAACCTCTTCTCACTTAGACTTCCTTCCCTCGCCAAACCCGTCTCCTGAAATGAGCCGTAAGCTCAACTCTGGTGAGTGTGTGTTATGTTTTTACAGGGGGACCTCGTAGGCTACCAGTCAGATCCCTCTTCTGGTAGGTGACTTCTGCCTTAAAATTGGCTATTGAAACTCTCCAGGAAAAACTAGGAATAATCCCTATCCCCCCCCCTCTCTATCTCTATCTCTGTCTATGTCTATCTATCTATCTATCTATCTCTTATCTATCTATCTCTTATCTATCTTATCTATTGTATCTATGTCATCTATCTATATCTGTCTATCAGTCTGTCTGTTTATCTTATCTATCTATATCTATCTCATCTATCTATATGTCTCTGTCTATTTATCTATCTGTCTGTCTGTGTCTGTCTCTTAGATAACAACTGCTTTGCTCATCAACAATAATTCTTGGGCTCAATGTTTTTTTTTTTCATTTGGTTCGTTCAAATTTGTAATTTTTGTTTGACAGAGAGAGAGAGAGAGAGAGAGAGAGAGAGAGAGACAGACAGACAGACAGACAGACAGACAGATATAGAGATAGATAGATAGATAGATAGATAGATAGATAGATAGATAGATAGATAGATAGATAGATAGATAGATAGATAGAGACAGACAGACAGACAGACAGACAGACAGACAGACAGACAGACAGACAGACAGACAGACAGATATAGACATAGATAGATAGATAGATAGACAGACAGACAGACAGACAGACAGACAGACAGA
>NW_015392639.1:0-2248 GCF_001527695.2 Protobothrops mucrosquamatus
TTATAATAAGCAATCTGCCAAAGTAATGATAAATGGAGATATGACTGAAAAGATCAACATTATGAAGGGAACAAGACAGGGATGCCCTCTATCTCCACTGTTGTTTGTTCTGACATTAGAAGTATTAAATAGACGTATAAGACAGAATAACGACATAAAAGGGATGAAAATTAAGAGGGAAGAGTATAAGCTACAAGCAGATCACCAGCATCTTAAAAGCAACAGGCAACCAGTGCACCTTGGGAATCAGAGGCTCGTGTGGGCATACTCATCATGCCCCTGCCCCTTTATTCTGGACCTGTTGCAGCTATTCTTCAAAGCACCTGAGGGCAGGACAAGAAGCAATGGATCGAAACTAATCAAGGAGAGAAACAACCTAGAACTAAGGAGAAATTTTGGGACAATTAGAACAATTAATCAGTGGAACAACCTGCCTCCAGAAGTTGTGAATGCTCCAACACTGGAAGTTTTTAAGAAGAGACTGGACAGCCATTTGTCTGAAATGGTATAGGGTTTTCTGCCTGAGTAGGGAGTTGGACTGGAAGACTTCCAAAGTCCCTTCCAACATTGTTGTTGTTGTTGTTATTATTATGTTTCTGATGTTTTTTTCAAGAACAGCCCCATGTAAAGCATATTGCAGTAATTAAGCTTTGAAATTACTAGGTTATGAGATCGGAAGGGCCTCCCCATCCAGTAAGGGACACACCCCTTTGTATAGGTGTATGCCTCATTGATTTCAATGGGACAAATGAATTAGTTAAATTGCCAGTTCAGCTAGTTCACAAAATGAAAACAGATTGGAGAGAATAAAGAAAAGAGAAAATGATCTTCGTGATCTGTTTCTAAATGCTAGCAAAAGTACCCATACATAATTAATTCTCTCTGTCCTGTCTTCATCAGATCATACCCAGAATATTATTTTCAGGTCTGGACCCTGCATTTTAGGATGAACACGGAAAAATTACGGTAAGAAATATAAGGAAAAACTTACAAGGAAAAGTTGGAGGCATTGAGTACATTTAACCTGGAGAAGGAAAGACTGCAGGGCATAAACGTCTTCACAAACCACAAGGATGCTAAAATGGACACATGTGGCATGAGATAATTGTGCAAATGATACAAATTAGGTACTTTTGCATCATTTCATGTCATGACCTGATGCGAGTACATTATTCATGTTATTTGGATGACTGTGTCGCACTGCATGTTGCGGCATGCTCTTAGTATAGAAAATGCCTTTAGTATTTTAAAAATCCTAAAAGACATTAAATAGAAGAAGGGGACGACAGAGAATGAGGTGGCTGGATGGAGTCACTGAAGCAGTAGGCGTGAGCTTAAATGGACTCCAGAAGATGGTAGAGGACAGGAAGGCCTGGAGGAACGTTGTCCATGGGGTCGCGAGGGGTCGGACACGACTTCGCAACTAACAACAACAACAAAAGACATTAACAGACATCAGAACTTTGCTGTTTAATATTTAAAGGACTGCAGCTGAAGGAGCAATTGAGGGTCAGAGGTGGTTAAAAAAAAGCAAAGAATATTAATAAGAATAATTTGTGGGGGGAAGACTTAATTATTTCCTGAGCTTTAATTGCTTGCTAGGAATGCCAAGTATTTACGCTCATAATCTTAGGTTCACAAGGATGAAGGAATCTAGGAATATGGTAATCACATTTGTTCATCCAATGACGACAGACAAAATTATTTTAGAAGAAAGATAAACAAGCAAGGAGAAGTATTGTTCCTTTGCATAAAGTATAAGAAAGAAAGAAAGAAAGAAAGAAAGAAAGAAAGAAAGAAAGAAAGAAAGAAAGAAAGAAAGAAAGAAAGAAAGAAAGAAAGAAAGAAAGAGGACTTCCGGCTGTGACGTCATCGTGGAGCGGGTGAAGGAACAGATCTCTGTTCCTAAATCCCGAAAAATCTTCGCTAAGAGCCCAGAAAGGGCTTTGCCGATCCCGGAGAGATTGGTAAACTAAAGAGGAAGCTTCAGAGAAGCCGGGTGGAACGCAAACACCCGAGCAGACAGGAGCAGCACTTTTAAAATTGGCAGAGAAGAAGCCGGTCTTTAAGGCCGGCCTGGAGCGATGGCGACAGTCTGAGAGGGAAGTGAAAAGTAGAACTGACAGCTTCGTACGGGAGACGAGGAAAACCCCTGAAGGAGGTGAGGAACATTTGGCTGAGAGAAGGCGCAGAAAAAGCAAAGCAATAAGGAGAGAGACACAGCGGCAACTGAATTGGAATTGCGGAG
>NW_015392639.1:5565-7126 GCF_001527695.2 Protobothrops mucrosquamatus
CTGGAGAGTAGAAATAAGAGAATAAATGTGGAAAGGTTAAAAGTGGAAAATGTGTGTATAATAATGTATGAAGGAAGAAAAATGCAAATAAGAAATAATGGGGCAACAAGGACAAATACTCTAAAGAAGAATAAGGGGGGAAATGTAAATAATAGAAGATTACTGTTACGAAATTGCTGTTAAAATATATACTGTGTATTAAAAAAAGAAAAGAAAAAAGAACTGGGACATAAGATAAGGGGTAGTTAATTCATTTCTAGTCAGTTACTTTCACTTCACTTGTATCAGGCTTCCCTCATGCTAGTGGTCAGCAGTTGTATCAAGATATTTAAATTTATAACTGGAACAGAGGGGGTTGTGTAATGAGTCAAAACAGTTATAGCTGATTGATTGAAGAGAGCTGGCTACTGCTTGAGGCAATCTAAGCTGTGATTGGTTGCCTTGAGTGAAAAGGGGAGGGTTTCCTTATTTCCCGCCTTTTTCTTCTGTATGCCCCATGTGCTCTGTAGTTTACCTGATGATGCTCCTGTTTGCCTGATTATCTTGTCTGGTGTATATATAGATCTAAAATATATTTATTTATATAAAACCACAAGTACGTGTCAGAATCTATGACTTCATTTGGACACCAGCTGCACAATTCCCTGACAAGTTGTCTTAGAACTACACATACAGACTTCCCTACCATGAAGCTTGAAGAACGTCTTGGGTTTAAATTCATTGGGGTCCAAACCATCCGTCTCCTGCCAGACCTCTTTGAACTGATCACGGCTGCCCTGCAAGGACAGAATGAAGAACTCAAGTCAAATGTCTATGCAGATTCTCAATCATCCAGGTCATGGTTGTCCCAAAGGTACTTTTCCAAAAGGCAACTGGACTTTCTTGGAAAGGAGAAGGTCCAGATGCTTTTTGGAAAAGCATATTTGGGACAACTCAAGCCAAAATAAGCATCCAAAACCCTGGAAGCCCTACAGGGACGTTGACTTTGGGGTGTTCCTTGTGCTTCTTCTTGAGCTCTTCAAAATGTGCTTCTTCCTCACGACGCTTCTCATCCAGAGATTTCAAGTATTCCCGACGTTCATGCTCTTTCATCATCTCGTAGTGTTTGAACTCCTCGTGGTGAGCTGCATCATAATTCTCCAGGTCCTTGGTAGCCTAAGACGGAAAGACAGAAAAGCAAGAACCAACATTACTCGCATGGGAGGAAATCACCGTCCTTTTATAATCCCCCCCCCCCAATCCCACAGGTTTCCAAATAATCCTGGACCATTGCATCACTTTAATTTGCCTCTAATTTCTGCCAGAGACCCCAACATTGCCTTAATACAGGCCTATCAGGTCCAGATTAGAACATTCTCAGAATAACAGAACAGAACAGAATAACAGAACAGAATAACAGAACAGAATAGAATAACAGAGTTGGAAGGGACCTTGGAGGTCTTCTAGTCCAACTCCCTGCCCAGGCAGGAAACCCTATACCATTTCAGACAAATGGTTGACCAATCTCTTCTTTTTTTTTTATTAAAAGTTTTATAACATTTACAAAATAAACCCCCTTCCC
>NW_015392639.1:10922-12489 GCF_001527695.2 Protobothrops mucrosquamatus
TTGGTGGCAGAGAGCCTCTGGAACAGTCCTTGAAGGTCAGCTGTCACTGATCTCTTCGGTCTTGTACCTCCCACTGGCTCTGAAGTAAGTTGATATGCTGCAGGTACAACATCAGCTTTTTGCCGTTCTTTTTCTTTACGTCTATGAGCTGCACGGGTCATTCTTTGTGTCTTAGGATCGTCTTTCATCTCCAAAAATTCCCAATCTCTTCTTAAAGATTTCCAGTGTTGGAACATTCACAACTTCTGGAGGCAAGTTGTTCCGCTGATTAGTTGTTCTAACTGTCAGGAAATTTCTCCTTAGTTCTAGGTTGTTTCTCTCTTTGATTAGTTTCCATCCATTGCTTCTTGTCCTGCCTTCAGGTAAAGGTATTCTTATACTGAGGTAGCTAAGATTTTTATTTATATACAGATAGTCCTTATGTCTGCAGTTGGGACTGGAATTTTGGTCCTAAATTGTGACATTTTTAAATCAAGGTCCCCATGTGACTGGACCCAATTTTACACCTGCTTTTACAGTAGTGATTATGTGGATCACAAAGTAGCAAGTTCAAATGCATCCTCCAAATGGGTGTTTTTTTTGCCGAAAACTAACAAAAGGGTCATAAATCATGGTGATGTGATCATGGGAGGCTGCAACCAGTTATAAATGTGAGCTTTTTTGCCAAGTTTCCAAAATGTGACAAATGGTGTGTGTGCTGGCTGACATTTTATGACAGTCTGCAGTGCTTTATGAATCGCAATGCATCTTTACCAATGCAATTGTAACAATGAATCAGTTGTAAGTTGAGGACTATCTGCATTTGTTACTCAATTTTACATAGCTGCCTACCTCAAAAAATGCAACTCTGGAGTATGAACCAAGAAGTGCCTCATTTGAATTCTGGTATTCAGTTTATTCAGTAATAAACTCACTGAATAATCTTCAGCAAATGTGTTGCACTCATCATCTGTTGCCTTCTCTATAACATGGAGAAATTACTGTTGATCTTAACTCCAAAAATTAGCCAGGGCAGTCTGTTCCAGCCTTGGGTCTTCCAGCCTCTTTGAACCCAAACTCCCATCAACCACAGCAATAACCAAACTGAAGATTTTTTTTATTAAAAGCTTTCCATGTTGTTTGGTGAGGTAAATGAGAAAATATCAGTTTTAATCTTCTGATTAGAGCTCCTAGGATAGAAAAGGAGTAGGAGGAAGAAGCATGGAGTGTTTCTGCATTTGGAAGGGGTCTAGAAGCTGGGACTTTCCTTTTAGCACTGACCTAACCAGGCACTCCAAGACCCTCAATAGCTGAGCATCAGATTAAGCTGAAAGGTAAAAGAGATTAATCCTGTAACTCAGGGGTAGTCAACCTTTTTATACCTACCGTCCACTTTTGTATCTCTGTTAGTAGTAAAATTTTCTAACCGCCCACCGGTTCCACAGTAATGGTGATTTATAAAGTAGGGAAGTAACTTTACTTTATAAAATTTATAAAGCAGAGTTACAGCAAGTTAAAGCATATAATAATAATTACTTACCAAATACTTTATGTCGGACTTTCGCTAAGTTTGGCAGAATAAATCTTT
>NW_015392639.1:16414-18488 GCF_001527695.2 Protobothrops mucrosquamatus
TATTCCCATCCCTTTCCCTTTCCCTATTCTGATCCCAATCCCTATGCTTTTTCCTATCGTTATCCCTATCCCTTTCCCTTTCCCTTTCCCTTTCCATTTACCTATCCCTATCCCTATCCCTATCCCTATCCCTATCCCCATCCCTTTCCCTATCCCTATTCCCATCCCTTTCCCTTTCCCTTTCCCTATCCCTATTCCTATTCCCATCCCCATCCCCATCAATCCCTATCCCCATCCCCATCCCCATCCCCATCCCTATCCCTATTCCCATCCCTTTCCCTTTCCTCATCCTTTTCCCCATCCCTGTCCCCATCCCCATCCCCATCCCTTTCCCTATCCCTATCCCAATTCCCATCCCTTTCCCTTTCCCTTTCCCTTTCCCTATCCATATTCCTTTCCCTTTCCATTTCCCTTTCCCGATCCAGATCCCGATCCCAATCCCCATCCCCATCGCCATCCCCATCGCCATCGCCATCCCCATCGCCATTCCCAGCCATCCCCATTCCCATCCCATCCTATTCCGATCCCTATCCCTATGCTTTTTCCTATCGGTATCCCTATCGGTATCCCTATTCCCATCCCTTTCCCTTTCCCTTTCCCTTTACCTTTCCCTATCCCTATCCCTATCCCTATCCCTATCCCTATCCCTATCCCCATCCCTATCCCTATCCCTATCCCTATTCCCATCCCTTTCCCTTTCCTCATCCCTTTCCCCATCCCTATCCCCATCCCCATCCCTTTCCCTATCCCTATCCCTATCCCTATTCCCATCCCTTTCCCTTTCCCTTTCCCTTTCCCTTTCCCTATTTTTTATTTATTTATTTATTTATTAATTTAATTTATATCCCGCCCTTCTCCTTGCGGACTCAGGGCGGCTAACAACCAGATAAAACACTAATCCCCAAAAACTACAGTTAAAAACATAAGTAAAAACAAATATTGGTAATTTGGTCAAGTTAATTTAAAAATTGCTTTAAAACCCCCATTAAAATTTTCCCCTAGGCCAGNAAATTTTTTATATATTTCCTGAAAATATTCAATGGGCTTGTCCTTATCATTTGGATGCTTTGTAGAAAGATGTTCTCGCAATCGACTTGGCTTCATTGCCTCATTGGATAATGTTTTATGACACAATAAACACATTGGATGTTGTTTATTTACAACAGATTCTATGAAACCCATCTTCAGATACTCTGGCAAATAGCCAAGAGCGTATTTCTTTTTTTGAAACATGGACTCACAATATTTTGTTTGAAGTTGTAGGCACGTGCTCACTCTCACAAATCTAACTGCGTACTGACCAGTGCGACTGCAAACAAAAGAGCCTGCGCCGCGTATCGTCGTCTGCGCATGCCTCTCGCACATCGTGGATTGGGTTTGGGGGGGCGCCGGCTACCAGCTCTGCTTGTCTGTTACAGATGGGTGGTGTGGGGGGAGATGCACGAGCTATTCTGAGATGAGGCTCTTTTGTTTGCGGTCGCACTATAGCGCCATTTAGTTTCACTTACGTAACGTGAACTAAACTTATGCGCGGGCGATACAAATAGTATATTTTCAGAAATTTAAATTGTCACGGGGAATTTTATGAAAACCTAATGAAAATGTTTTTAAATAATGCTATGAAAATTTTTTAAAAACTCAATTAAATTAAAAAAAAGGGAAGCGCTTCAGTATCGGACAAAACCCCTACCGCCCACCATGAAAGCTGGAACGCCCACTAGTGGGCGGTAGGGACCAGGTTGACTACCACTGCCCTATACCCATCCTTATCCCTATCCCTATTCTAATCGTTATCCCTATGCCTATCCCCATCCCTTTCCCTTTCCCTTTCCATATCCCCATCCATATCCCTTTCTCTATCTCTACATCTATCCACATTCCTTTCCCTATCCCTATTCCCATCCCTTTCAGTATCCCTATTCCCATCCCTTTCCCTTTCCCTTTTCCTATCCCTATCCCTATCCCTATCCCTATCCCTATCCCTATCCCTATCCCTATCCCTATCCCTATCCCTATCCCTATCCCTATCCCTATCCCTATCCCTATCCCTATCCCTATCCCTATCCCTATCCCT